>NC_065446.1:155872363-156148808 GCF_917563875.1 Diabrotica virgifera virgifera | reverse complement strand
TTCCAAATATTTTAGAATACAAAACTACATATATTTTATTATTTAAAATTAATACAGAGATGTCAACGAGTGATATTTGATACTGTTTAATTTATCAGCAGTAGGTAATAAAAATATGTTTCTTAAGTTTGATGTTTCTACTACATTCTCAACTGTTTAGTAAAATGTGGGATCCCTAATTAAAATATAATATGTGTGTCGGTCATTAAAAGAAACGTGACACCGTAACATTGATATGTTGTGACTAAAAATTCTGCTTGAACGGCAATGTCTGCTTGAACATATCCAATAAAAATTTTATTTTCTTTTAAAAATGTTTGGGATTCAAGGGCGACTTGACTGTATGATAAAACAATAATTATACAAACAAAACTTGTAATTATCAAGATTTTTGCTGTAAACTCGTGGAGAAATACATCAAATTAATAGAGCTCGGGAAATATGCACTTAAAAAAACCTTAAATTATGCAAAAAACAGTTGAATAATTGAAATATGCACTAAAATATTATGCTTTTATACATTTATAAAAAACGCAATGATTATTGGTGTATTGAAAGTAGGTATTTTATTTTACCTAGTCCAGGTTGTATCTTAGTCGATAGGAAAAATATTCTGATTCGTTTTTTACGATCTTACCGAAATACATTCGAACCCGCTTATCTTGTTGGAATAGCCTTCGTGCCAATCAAAAGTATTCCTATAACCGGGATATTTTAATAACCGATCATTGGTCGCTAGTAGAAACGTTTCCGGACCGCAAATTTTTATTCCTTAAACCGGGATATTCCTTTAAGAGGTATTCTAATAAGCGGGTTTGACTGCAGTATGGTTCATTAACGGTTTTTGCTCCAAATTTTAAAGAACGGATTGACGTGAAATTTAGCATACACATAGGTAACATGTCAAAGAAAAAAGTGAAAAGAAAACTTTGCCCTGGGGGGCTGTGGTATTATAATATCACCCTGTACAAAATATGTTTAAAACTCATTCAAAGTCATTAATCCATGTAGTATCTGTTCTTGTATCAATAACCGCAAGTAACATTGAATTGTCATGTTTTGTTATTATTTAAATGTGTATATAAACATTAACTCGGTGGAGAAAGATTAAGGTACTCAGTATTTAATTAATGTAAGGTAGGTCGCTACTGATATATGTAAACAGATTGTTATGGTTAGTCATTGATGGAGTTGAGTGTAAATAATATAATGTATTTGAACTAAGAAGAGAGTTTTAATTAATTACGACCTAGAAGACAGTAACATCACACTATTTATTACATGGCGATCCTGTAAATTAATTGGGAGAATCTTCTGAAAATGGGCGACAAAAATTGTAAACGGAGACGGCGAAGATGGACCAGGACGAAGATGCAGAGAACCCACAGTGCAAAGACAAAGTGGAAATAAAATGTAAGTGAGAATGTCTATCTTTATTAAAAATGCTTCCCTCGTTTTTATATTATTATTGAACATTGAATATTTATCTTTGCTGATTTTTGAATAATTTATGAAGTATCGATTTTTTTTATCTATGAATTTTGAAACATGAAGTGATTTTTTGAATTGAATATTTTTATCAAAGTTTATTATATATGTTATTATTGAATTTTTATTGAATTTTGAATTTTTATTGAATTTATTTGAAAAATCTCTATCCGATTTCGATTTTTAGTCCGGTTATTTTTGAATATTTTATGGAATCTCGAATTTTTTTTCAAAAAGTTCTATCGAATTTTGAGATTTGCACTGATTTTGAATATTTTTATCTAACTTTTGCATAGGCTGTTTTTGAATTTTGAATTGAATTTGTATCGAATATGTATACTATTATTGAATTTTTATTAGCCATTTTGTTTTTATTATTGATATTTATTGATTCTATAGATACATTTTCATCGATTTTGTGTTAAATTTTGTATGAGATGAACCTGAATTAATATTTTTTTGAGTGATAAATGATATTTTTTAATGAATAATGATTAGTGATGACATACGTTGATATAAGAGCTTTAAGACAAACATTGCTATAAGCAAGAGATATATTTTTAACGAACCGACCTGAAGAGTCGAGAGAAAGAATCTGGAGGACTATATAGATAAGAAGAAGAACTAACAATATTATAAGCTAAATATTATGAGGCAACTAGAGATAATAAGAAACCCACTGCTCTTGTCAAATTAGGAAGGTACTAATGATTTATAGAAGCTTGAACGCTTATTAGAGACCCACTCTGTGTTTTGAAGGGTACCTATTTTATTCATGATTATTCGTGAATAAACAACGGCCTCAAAGCAAGGGATTGAGGTTGTGATATTTTTAGAAGAATTTGAACCGCATAAAATACCTATTTCGTGTTTTGAGTTAACTATACCACCTTAAAGGTGCGTACAGATCAGGGCGAAAATTCGGGTTAATATTGGCGGAGAACTAAGACATCCGAGTGAAACCTCTTTTATTAAGGTAAAACGAAGGTATCGGAGCTAGTATATGAAGTGATGATTATGATGTTATATGAAATGATACATGAGATAAATGATATATGATTTTTATATGAAATATGTATATGAAGATGAATTATATACACTGTAGAAGTGCTATTATATGAAGAAAAAATATATAGTGTAGTACCAGACAAGAAGAAGAAGAGAAAAAAAGAGAATTTTTAATAAAATATGTGGGAAAAATGAAAGAAGAAACATAAAAAATGCCAAAATAAACAAGCAAAATTAAGAAGATACTAAGCAAATAAGTAGCTAATCATTGAATTTTTGTCTAAGAATTAAAGTTATAATTTTTTTTCTAAAGTAACGTAAATTATAAATAACTTATTTTTAAATATAGATAATGAATTCAGGTTAAATTTTCGTGGAAAATGGAAGTATTTGAATTAAGGATAGACAATATCTTACAATAAGTGTTAGTAGATAGTAAGCAAAGGGACACAAAAAGTGAAGTTCTTAGAGAGATTAAATTTTTATTATAGGTACATTATTTTAAAGTTAGTAAGACATATATAAATAAATCAAAAGAAGACTGAAATAGGAATTATTAATAGAGTAAAGGATACATTTTTTTACTTATTCGAGTAATATTAGCTTAGCTTAGGACTTTTAGGTAGATACGAGATTTTTAGTTAGGTATTCCCCCGCTTATATGAGATGCCTATAGGCACTAAAAGACTATTTAAAAGTAAGGATCAATTTCATTCACTTTGGACACTGTTTTGAGGAAGTGAATTAGTGAACGAAAAAAAAGGACGAAAAGACACGACGTGAAAGTACGTGAACTAGTAATAGGTTATAAAATACCAGTTTAGTATAGGGAAAATATGAACTTTTGTGTAAAATAGGAAAAAGAATATACATGTTTAGGGAAAAATTGATTGATCTGAAATGTAATGTTACAGTTAGTTAGGATAGTTAGGAAATTTAATTTTTCAAAATAGTATTAGGTAACCATAAACATTTTTGTAAAAGGGAAAGAGGAGCATCACATTTTAAAAATATGTAATTTTAACAAAACGGGGAGGTGTGGTATTATAATATCACCCTGTACAAAATATGTTTAAAACTCATTCAAAGTCATTAATCCATGTAGTATCTGTTCTTGTATCAATAACCGCAAGTAACATTGAATTGTCATGTTTTGTTAATATTTTGAATGTGTATATAAACATTAACTCGGTGGAGAAAGATTAAGGTACTCAGTATTTAATTAATGTAAGGTAGGTCGCTACTGATATATGTAAACAGATTGTTATGGTTAGTCATTGATGGAGTTGAGTGTAAATAATATAATGTATTTGAACTAAGAAGAGAGTTTTAATTAATTACGACCTAGAAGACAGTAACATCACACTATTTATTACAGGGCGAGTTTCTCCTCTTCTCGGAGGTGAAAAATATACGTTCAAAATAAGTTCGGAAATGGATAAACTGACTAATTCTAAGCAACTTTTGTTATATAGAATTTTTTCACTAAGTTAATACTTTTTGAGTTATTTGCGAGTCAGTATGTCAATTTATCACCAAAAAAAACACTTTTATACGGTTTTTTTGCCAATAACTCAAAAAGTAAGTATGTTATCGGGAAAAACATTAAAAATATAGCTTATAAAGTAACAAAATTGATGTACGTATGAACTTTTTAGAATCAGTAGAAGCAAATTTGTAGCTAATGTAAAACAGGAAACAGGTTCATATTCGTCAAATTTAAAAACGAATAATTTCACGTGAAATAACCAAAAAATGATAGCAACCAAAAATGATGCACTGTTCTGAGACAACTTATTACAACTTTTTTAAAGTTTTAAAAAATATATTTTTATGTTTTCTAAAAAGTTTCTAGCATCAAAATTAAGCAAGATACGCTCAAAATAAAGTAGGTCCTATTTTTGTTAAAAAAAATTTGAAAAAGCACCCCCTAATTGGAATCTCATATGAAATTAATACTTACCGCTTCACAAGTTACTTAACTTATTTAATATTTATATGATGTGTATATCTTATATGATCGGTTCAAAGGGCTAATTTTTGAAAAAAATTGGTTTTAAAGTAAAATTTTTTGCAGAAAAAATGCTGTTTCAAAATGACATAAAATTTATTAGTGATACTAAAAATTACGAATAGTAAAAAATGTAGGTTTTGCTTTTCTGAATATTTAGGATTATGTGTTTTTCTTTGAGACAAATATTGGTTAAGATATGGCTGTTCAAAATTGGCTTACACAGTTGGTTAGTGACTAGTTCAATCCCTTTCAATTACATCCCCTTAAAATAAGTATTTTGAACCGATGAAGCTTACAGATCATATTTATAAACAATACATACACGAGTAAATCAACTTCTGAAGTGGTGACTATTAATTTCATTTCTGATGCTAATTAGGGGGTGAATTTTATAATTTTTTACAAAAAAAAGGATCTTCATTTTGAGCGTAACTTCCTTAATTTAATGCTAAAACTGTTTTAACCTTTTTTTAAACACTACAAAAAAGTTGTAATGAGTGTTCCCCAAAAAGTGCTTTAGTTTTTGACAGTTCACGTTGAAATATTCAATTTGGAATTTGGCGTGTATGAACCTATTTTTCATTAGTTACAACTCTTCTTTTACTGGGTCTAGGGATCTCATTCATAAGCACACCATTTTTTTTTACTTTTTTATGGGCTATATTTTTCCTAAGAATGGTTTTTTCGATAAAATACTTCGAGTTAATTGCCAAAAAACCGTTAAAAAATGTTTTTTTTTTTTGTTGAAAAATGAACATATTTACTCGCAAATAACTCGAAAAGTAACTAAGTGAAAAAATGCTATAGAACAAAAGTTGCCTAGAATTAGTCAGTTAATCCATTTCCGGACTTATTTTGAACGTATATTTTTTCATCCCGAGACGAGGTAAAAGTCACCCCCATGGCAAACGCACACATCGGCACAATATCAATGTGCTTCTTTGACATGTTACCTATGTGTATGCCAAATTTCATGTCAATCTAAGCGGTTTTTTAAAATTTATGGGTTTTGCAATATTTTACCGTCAGCGAACGGACTAATAGTAGAGGATCCGATATAAGGCCGATCTGCATCGATCTATTTAATGGATAACGTGTGCGTGAAGTAACAATGTATTTTAAACGGGATTTACTTTTTCGCACTGTTTTTGACACACTTTCATATAATCAAATATCCTTAACTTTCGCGTTGTCATGGTGATGACATAATGAGCAATAAATTACAAAAAAAATTTGACAGTCTTGTGGTTTGAAAGAAATTAGAATGTTTAAATGTCAAAGTTCTAAAAATTGTAGAATAGGAATGAATTCCAGTGATAAAGAGTTACAGTTTTTTTATTTGTTTATCGTAGATAAAATATTGTATGAAACTGTGCGTGAAGTACTTTTTGCGAACTTACGCGATGTATAGCACTCGCTCCGTTGTCGCTCGTGCTCTAAACATCACGTGCATTCGTAAAAAGCACACTTCACGAACTGTTTCATAAATAACTATTTTCATATATTAAAAAAAATGTTTCGACTCGGGTAGATATTATTCCAGATTTTCAGATTTCAGCACAGTGTTAGATGGTTGGGGCATATATGGAGAGCAGGTAGCGTAACAACTATAAACTCAATTTTACAATGGAAACCCGGAGTTAGAAGGAGACGCGGAGGAACTAGAATAAATGGTTACAGGAAGTAAAGGAAAATTTATATAGGGCAGGAATTAGAGACTAGCAGAAAAAGACAGAGGATAGAAAGAAATGGAGAAGCACAGTCAATAGTATCGAGTAGCAGAGTGGGACTAATCTGCTCTAAAAAGATGGATCTAGGATAGCTTTTTAGCGGCTCAACCCCACCTGGTCTATTTAGCCATTTAATTTTATTATTACACATTATTATTGGTACATCAAAAATTAAAAGGACGGTGCCTGTAATAAAATCTAAAATTCAAAATTTAATCAAGACAAAATTTAAATTTAAAAAAATAAAAATTTAATCAAATAATTATTAAAAGTTCAAATTTATTTATTAAAATTTTTGATATAATTTTCATAAATAAATTACTTACTAATAACACTTTTTTAATTAATTCCAAAAAATCCATTTTGCAGCAATAATAAAATATTAGTATTTATAAAATAAATATCAATCATATCATAAATAACACAGGTTTACAAAAAAAAACTAAATTTCGGACTATTTGACGAAACCATATGACAAGGGGGTTTTTGGGGGGGCTGATCACGAATCCGGGGTCCGCTCACCTCTTTCACGCCAGGTAAAGGTCATTTCAAGGTCAAATCAAGATAAATCGACAGTCACTCTGAGAAAGTATATTAGGGCGTTTTTGGTGTCGCTGATGACGAATCAGGAGTCCGCTGACCTCTATCACGTCTAGTTCAAGGTCAAATCAACATAAATCGACACAATCGCTCTGAAAATATAGGGGTTTTGGAGTCACTGATCATGAAAACTGCGGTCCGTTGAGCTCTACCACGTAAGGTAAAGGTCATTTCAAGGCCAAATCAGGACAAGTCCACAAAACTGATTTGACCTTGAAATGACCTTTACCTGTCGCGGTTGAGCTCAACGGACCCCAGTTTTGTGATCAGCGACCCCAAAAACCCCCTAATATACTTTTTCAGAGCGATCGTGTCCATTTATCTTGATTTGACCTCGAAATGACCTTGAGCTAGACGTGATAGAGGTCAGCGGACACAAATTCGTCATCAGCGACCACAAAAACCCCCTAATATACTTTTTCAGAGCGACTGTCGGTTTATCTTGATTTGACCTTGAGATGACCATTACCTGACGTGATAGAGGTCAGCGGACCCCGGATTCGTGACCAGCGACCCCAAAAACCCCCTAGTCATATGGTTTCGTCAAATATTCCGAAATGTATTTTTTTTGTAAACCTGTGTAATCAAAAGAATATCAATCTTTTAATTTAAATAGACAACTGTAAAACATAGAACTGCATTCACAACTGTATTCACAGTAAAAGTTTCAAAAGATCACACATTACGCTTAAAGTAAGAGGTAAATCAGCAGACGAGTCGTTGTGACTTCCAAAATATGACAACACCGCTGGAAGTGACAACGCACCTTGAACTACCCTATATATGGAAGCCATAACGTATGCTGTACGCTTCGGTATATACGTATATATATACAAAATTTATTGTGGTAAATCCTTTCCCCTCAATAGGTAGACCCATTTTATAAGCCCCCCTTTTACCAAATACACAATTTTTAAAAAATAATTCCTAGTAGAAAAGGTGGAGGTCGGACAGTCTCTTCTGTATACCGGAAGTCACAACTTAACGTGCATCTATATATATATATATATATATATATATATATATATATATATATATATATATATATATATATATTTAGCATCTTATGACGTCCCCCCATGTTAAACCGTAGTCTCTCGTGGCTTCCAGGTCTTCGTGAACTCCGATATACGGTTGCCACGAGGACTTTCCCTAAAATGTATCGCAAATGAAAGGTACCACTTCCTACAATGCTTACACAAAATATTGGCCGGACGTCCTCAGTCACGTTATCTGTATAATAATATACACATTACTTGGAGCAATTGCCGTCAGGCGCGCCATGTTCGCTTGCTGTATATCTAAAATCACTTTAACGGTTTTGATGGCATCCAAATATATATTTATTCAGTTTGCGGTTGTAGTGGTCTCCGTATATTTGAGTTTATGTCCTCATGGCTTCCACTGCGCTGTTGTCACCTCAAATGTTGGAATTTAGACTTCGGATATTTTTATAATTGATTATTGTAGTATGTTGAAAAAAATATTGTTGTGATATATTAATGATATTTTTTTGTATAATTAACCATGTATTTTTTTTCACTGCAAAAATAAAAAATTAAAAAGTATGTTCATTAAAATTGATGAATTTATCATAACCAGTTGCCGAATCTGCTGGTCTAATTGCTCAATTGTAACATATTATAGAAGTGTTAAAATTGAATTCTTAATTTTTTATTACAAAACTTTTACCTCGACAGCGTAGGGTACAAGAGGACGGCTTAAGTAAAGTAAGTACAAAATTTTTAATAATATAATTTGTTCAACTAATATGTGCAAAGGTGTCTGGAAAATAATAAAAATGTTTAAAACATTGCTTACTTATTTCATACACTCAATGTATTTTTTTATGTAAGGATATAGAAAATAATATTTTGAAAAATATTTAAAATATAGTAGTAAGTCTTAAATTTCACATTACATAAAGTAGTTAAGTCTGCTAGTCTACAAAATTAAAAACAAATAGAATACATACTTAAAAAAAATTAAAGCACTCATGCCATACCAAACGAACTACATTCTTACATATTTTAAAAAGAAAAATCTTTAATTTTGCCCAACCCGACTAAACTATCGGCAGGTAAAAAGTCTGCAGTATGCGGGGGCCCTACTGTTGAAATAGATTAGAAAATTAAAATAAACTTATCTACCATTATGAAATTCTAATTTGACACAAAAAACTGTATCCTGGATTAAGAACAAGTGTGTAGAATACTCTCGTGAATTAAGAAGCGTTTCTACTGTAGGGTGACCATATCATAAATTTGAAAAAAACGGGACACATCCAAGCAGCAGTAGCGCACCTATAATTTTTCTCTTTTTTTTTTTTTTTTTTTTGGGAGGTGAGAATCTTCTAAAGACTTCTGGGAAGGTGTCCCAGGTGTGTTGGATTCAACTCTCTACGCCTAACCGTAGCAAGCCGCCTACCAACTAAACTCACCTCCTCTTTCTCCAACCGGCGGGCCAGGAACCGACCTTAGCGGGCATAGCTCTGACCCACCAGCTTTGCTCGTCACCCCATCTAGCACTCTCTGCGTGCGCTCTGTGACTGTCATGACAACCCGGTTTCGCCACCCCATCCACGCATGCAGCCAGCCAGGGTCCGTAAGGCAACCGACCTATCTGCATGATAATGGGTGAGGAGGCGCGACCACGCTATCATCCCATCCACCGTAAACTGGCAAAGAATTACTAAACAGCCAGTGAGAACAACTAAACTTTCATTCCCCACCCCCTGTAGGAGTGGCCCATTCATCTATACACTCACAACATAAGATATAAACACATGAAAAACAAAACATCTAACATTTACTAACACTAGGATTAAAAATCCTTTTATTTTAAAGGACACTGCCCCGGCAGAAGTGGGAGTTGTATATTGACTGCCCACCCCGGTCGGTGCAAAACGACACATGTTCAAAAGAAATACAAACAGATTATCTTTGTTGGAGTCTCCTCTCTCTTTCTTCCTTATGCTTCATCGTTTCAGTGACAAATCCAATGATCAAGTCAAACATTTTTTCATTCATAATGGCTTTATGCATTAATTCTTGGGGCTCACCCAGAGGGGACCCCATCCTCAGCTGCAGCGAGGTTCGCCCTGCATGATATACAGGGCATACGAATATCACGTGGTACGCGTCATCTACCACTCCACACTCGGTACACAGATCGTCCTCAGTCTTTCTTATACGATATGTATATGCCCGAAAGGATCCATGGCCCGTCAAAAATTGTGTGAAATAATAGTTAACGCGCCTGTGTCTGCATTCATACCACCTCACTACATCAGGGATAAGGGTCCTCGTCCAGGCGGCTTTGCCTGTTTCTCTTGACCACTGATCCTGCCAACTTTCCAGGCTTCTTCTTCTTTCTTCTGGTCCTGAACTTATAGCTCCGTTACCCCTTCGATGCATTCGTACCCTCTCCTCTGTCAGAATGTGCACCGGCACAGCTCCGGCCACTACCTGTAGAGCAACGGTTGATACGGTTCTGTACGCGCTGCACACTCTGATCAGGGGTTTTCTTTGTGCTCTGAGAAGCATGTCTCTGTATTTGGCTTTATTTACAACTTCATGCCATACTGGAGCCCCGTATAATATTATTGACATAATGGATTGTAGCATTACTGCCCGTTTGTGTGATCCAGGGCCTCCTATATTCGGCATTAATTTTTGTAGGACTGAGGTCCTTGCCTCCGCTTTCCGACATGCTTCATGTATATGTGGGCCGAATGACCTTCTGTCGTCGAAGATTATTCCCAAATACTTAACTGTTTTCTGGGGTTTTAGTTCGGAGCCTCTGAACCGAAAATTAATGTCTTTTCGATCCCGCCGTCCCCTCAAGATAATTATCTCAGTCTTTTCTACTGCCAATTTTAAATCGTTGTTCTCTATCCATTTCGCGGTTTTTTCTATTGCTGTGTTTACTTTATGTATGATGCCCCGATTCGTGTCGTCCTCGATTAGTAGGGCTAGGTCGTCTGCGTATGCTATTGCCCTTACTCCTAGTGTTCTATTTACCTCTAGTACCCCATTGTATAATATGTTCCATAATGTGGGTCCCAGGACTGACCCTTGGGGTACTCCAGCAGTCATATTCATCTTATTTTTCTTCGTTATGCATACGCTTCTTTCCGATAGGTAGTCCTTTATTATATTGGACATGTAATCCGGGGCCCCCAGCTCGACAATCCTGTCGATGATGAGGCCCCAGTTCGCCGAGTTGAAGGCATTTTTAATGTCCAATAGAACAAGTACCACCCACCTCTTTCTACTTATTTGTGCCGCGTCTCTAATCCAGATCGCTGCGTCTACTGCTGATCGACCTTTTCGAAATCCGAATTGTTGACTGGATAGAGCTCTCTCACTTGCCAATACCCCTTCCAGCCTCTTCTTCACAAGAATTTCATAAAACTTGCCAAGACAGTCTAGAAGGCATATCGGCCTGTAGGAGGATGCCGAGTCGGGGGGTTTCCCAGGCTTGAGTAGCAATACCAGATTTGCTTCCTTTAATTCCCTGGGAAACTCTTGATTCCGCAGTAGATTGTTAAATACTCTTCTGATCAAACCTGGTTTCTCTGTTGCTATTATCTTCAGTGCCTCGGGTGGCAGACCATCGGGGCCGGGAGCTTTACCCGATTTGATTTCCTGACCAGCGGCTTTTATTTCTTCCTCCGTAAACTCCTCCACTACCGTGGGGAAAATCTTCAAGAAAGCTTGCTCCTCCTTGGCAGGAAAGAGAAGTTCCGCGGATTCACGCCGCTGGTCTTCGTCTAGTCTGTATGGGGCGATCATTTTGAGAGACTTCATTGTTATTTTGTATGCGTCTCCCCATATGTCATTTTCTAGCGCGTCTATCAGATTCTGCCACCTTTCCTTTTTCTCTTTCTTTATTTTGTTGTTTAGATTCCTCTTCGCTGTTTTATATATCTCATTGAGCTCGGGGTTGCCCTGGCTTCTTGTGTAATTCCTCCGAGCTCGGAGGCACACTTCCCGTAGTTCTCTTATCTCATCCGTCCACCAATAGGGGGTTCTTTCGTTATTTTTTGTCTTTTCTGTGGCCAACTCAACGGCATTAGCGAGTGTCTTCCTAAGTTGGCCGAGATCTGTAATTGCATCTTCGTCGATTTTTTTAATCTCCGACAGGTACCTGTTTTTGTTTAATATTTTCTCTCTTCGACCTATCGGTTTTCTTAGAACCCTCCCTTTAACCATCACCTCGTACGTTATGTAACAGTGGTAGGTGAATAACTGTTCGTCGAGGACATCCCAATTTTTTATGCGTCTGGATAGCCTTTCGGTTGCAATGGTTACATCAATATGTGATTTGCTAGCCCCTCTTACGAATGTGGGTTTGTTGTTGTTGAGTACATGGAGGCTAGCCTGGGCTATCCATTCATTCCAGAACTCTCCCTTCTCATCATTCATGGGAGAGCCCCATGACCTAGATTTTGCGTTGATGTCCCCGACAATCATTATTTGCTTCTCTCTTGTAGCGATGCTCATTATTTCATCTACTTTTTGTTTGTAGTCTCTGATGGGTATGTTTGGAGATATGTAGCATGCCAGGAGACAAAAATCCTTCATCTTAATGAGAATATAATTTCCGCCCCTGACTATGCCACGCACGCCAAGATCTTTATTTCTGAAGAGCACCGCCACGTTTTTGTTTGTATCCTGCACCCAGCCACCGTCCGACGTTATTTTTTTGTTAGGTTCCGGGACGATGAGTAAGTCTATTTTTAGCGTGCAGGCTTTCGCGTGGACGAGATCGTGTGCCCGTTTTGCGCGGCCCACGTTCACCTGCATTATCCTTATACCAGGTTGATCCTTGAGGCTCATTTTTGGTTCAGTTCCCTAGAGAGTTGACCCGTATCCGTTTGTATATATTGAACACAATAAATATAAATAAAATAAAGGTGTAAATATAAAATGAATAAATAGGTAAATAAATAAATAAAAGATTAAAATGGTATACTGGACAATACACAACACACTAAGATTTTTAAAATTATATGTGAAATTAAATTTTATATAAATAAAATTTATATAAATAAAATGTGTATAGATAAAATTTTCAAATAAATTAAATAAATAAATAAAAATATGTATGATTAAAATCGATAAATTTACCCTATAAAAGGTGATTTCCTGTTTCACTGGTGGGCTGTATACGGACCCACCTCCGTTCATCAGGAAACCACTTCTCACCCTTTCGCTTTTGTTTCTTTTAATGTTTTATGTGTTCCCTTTCCCCTCCCCTGCCGTACACCCACGCCCTATAGGCTGGGCATGTCATGCGGTCCATTCTATGACCCTCTTCCTTACAAGTTAAGCAGTACGCAGTGCTGCTACACTGCACCGCTGTATGCCCGTTTTTAAAGCAGTTGTAGCAGCATGCTACCCTGCTCTCCCCTGTGCACTCATAGGTGCTGTGACCATAATGGAGGCACTTATAACACCTTACTGGCGTATGGCGTTCCATTATGGGGCATATAACCCAACCTATTACTATCGTTCTATACCTCCGTAGCTCTTCTGCTTTTGAGGGGCGTACGGCTATGGTCGCCACCTGTTCCCCATGCCTATTTATACGTAGCGTTTTGACATCTATTTCGTCCTCGGGGATACCGGTATATGTTGTTATCGCGCTTATTAGCTGTTCTTCTGTAAACCCAGGGTCTATTGCCGTGATGGAAAAATAATTTTCTTTCTTCCGAACAGCCATGCTCATTCCCGTTATTTTACTGTCCATCTCCTTCTTCAGTTTCTCCGCTGCTCCCTTCCCCTTTAGTTTTACGAGGATGTCTCCCCCTTCTGTTTTTTTTAGCCTATTTACTTTTAAGCCAATCTTCCCTATATCAATTTTCTGATTCATCTCTTTTAATACATCAGTGTATGATTTCCCCCCCGTTTTGATTAGGAGCGCTTCTTCCTGCTCATGCCTCTCCCCTTTATCCATCTCCTTCCCTCTGATAACTATTTCCCATACTATATTTTCTTTTCTCCCCACAAATTCGAGAGCTTTTCGCACATCTTCCTTATTTATCTCGTTGTTAACGATGACTCTAACGGTTTCCGGGGGCTTCTCCCTTTTTTTTATTATATTTATGGCCTTTACAGCCATTTCATACATTCCCTGTTCTCCCACTTTGGTTACATATGTGTACCACTGCCTCCTTTGGTTGGCCATAGAGCTTTTCTTTACATTTTCTATGTACTCTATGTCGCCCACTTTGCATTCCTCAATGATTTCTGCTACTTCTTCCCTGAGCGTTCTTATGACGCCCTCTACCCCTCCGTCTTTTATTTCGTTTTTAGTTATTATTATGCATTCTTTTTTTTCAATTGTCTCTTGCAGTCCCCCATGTTCCCACTTCGTTTTTTCAAACACCTTGTCCTCCCATTTCTTCTCGTGGATTTGACTAAAGGTGTCTATGTCTCCTCCCTTGTTTACAATTCCTATTATTTTTTCTGTTTCTTTTCTTTGTCTCTCTTGCTCGATCTTAATTTTACATTGTTCGCATCTTATATTTTTCTCCTCCCCTTGTGTTGTTTGATTTGGGCTAATTTTTCTGTTTTGCATAGAGTTAATTTCCCCTATGAGTTTTTTCATTCTTATTCTTTCGTCCTCTATTGGGCCTTCTGTATTAAGTATATCGAGTATTTGTTTCATTTTCCGTTGGACCTTTTCCCTGTCGGTTTCTTCTGGATATTTTTTGCTTTCTTCAAGTTTTTCTTTTTTGAATTTTTCATTTATCTCAAGGCTGTCCCCTTTTCTTTTTTTCATTTGCTGCATTTCTCTTCTGTCCTCTTCGTCGAACAAGAAGGCTGTTAAAACACTCTCCTCTATATCTTCCCAAGTTCCTCCCCTTTCTTCTTCCGTTTTTTCATCGTGACTTTCTGTGAAGGCTTTCGCTTCCAGGATTTTCACCGAGGGATCTTCCTCTTCTTTCTCTTCCTCCTCTTTTTCTTCTTCTTCTCTTGTATTAATTTCTTCCCCTACAAGTGTCGAGTGCTTTATGGCACCCGACCTGTTTAGTTTAGGCTGTTGATCGTGCCGTTGTAGCAATTCCCTTTCAAACTTTCTCAGCTCATCTTCATCTATTGTGCCGTCTTGCGACTGTTCTTCCCTATTCTCAATTTTACTAATTAATGCGTCGTCATTGTCCTTTTGCCTTTGGTCGTCGTTATTTTTTCCTTTAGGTTTTTTTGAGTTGGTTTTATTCATATGAATTCCCACGAGTCGGGACGTGCTACGCGTCCGACGTGGCAGTGCGCCCTTACCACGTTAAGGCTAGGTTCTTCGGGAGGTCGCCAGGTATCCCGAAGGGATCGTTTGTGATGCTCTAACCCTCGCATCTCTCATATCTTTGGCACGATGCCTTCCACCGTGATAGTGGGGATTATTTTATTGAGGTTTACTCCTCTAGGCTTTTTTATCACGGTTGCCTCCGGACGCAGTAGCAGCCTGTATTCACAGGCTACCTGGAATTTCCGCGTAACTGCTGCCTCCACTGTTACGCGGGATTGGGAGTGGATGTGTGTTGGGAAAGGTACTTTGGCGGGGTAAGACATGGCGGCTACTCGTTATGGGTATGTCGAAAAAGATTTCGAATAGAGATTTGTGATCGGAGTTCGACGGCAGAGCCCCCGCATGGTGCGTGGGGCTCCACCATCGACCCCCGGCCACAACGCTGGAGTGGGCGAGATTAACTTTAGGAATTAGAGTAGTCGCAGGGAAGTTGGAGGGTGAAATACGACTGCTGAAGGCGAAGGCGTCGCAACTGCTCGCCTCAGTTGCGCCGCCTTTTAGCGTCCAGCGGCGGTGTCCGGCGACCACCCGGTGCACAGTCGCTGGACGCTGGAACTGTTCTTGGTTTCATCGGTCGTGCTCCCCTCACAATTTTTTAGGGACCACGACCGGTTACTCGGCCCTCCCACCGTCGTCGAGGTAGAATTACAGTCCCAGGGAGAGCGTATAATTTTTCTCTGGGGGGAAGGGAGTTGGCTTGGGCGTCGAAATTTTTTTCTATATTTTGTGAAAGACAAGTTACATTTTCCTGCTATTATTTATATATTTTTCATATGCCCTGGGGGAAAGGGGGTTTAACTCCCAAACCCCCCCCTGGGTGCGCTACTGCCAAGAAGGGTTTGGAGCGATAATACACAAACAGGGATTGAAACACCGTCTTTTAGCTAATTTGGAACCTATAAATCCTTTTCAATTTTAAATGTGTAATTTACGTACGATCAAGACTGCGAAACGCAGAAAACTAAAAAACTACGCTAGAATGACGTGGATAAACAACCAATCCGTCAAAACAAAACAGGGAAGAATAAAAAATAGCGAGAAACACAGCAAACTCAACAAATAAAAAGAAGAAAAATGACGGGTTTCGCTGGAGGACATTAAAAAAGACAGAAAACCATCAAATATAACAATTTTACAAAAAAGTCAGATAAAAAAATACGTCCAGCATTAAAACAAGAGTACTAAAAAACAAAAAAAAAAGAGAAACCCTGTTTGAAGACAAACAGATCAGCAGAATATGAGAAGAATATTACGAAAAAATGCTATTCGGTATGAAGGAAACAGATGAAGAAGAACAAGATAACAACGAAGTAGAAATTTTCACAGAAGAAAACGTACAAAAACAAATATTAAAAACATAGAAAACGGAAAAGCAGCAGAAGAAAATGAAATAACAGTGGAAAAAAATACAGAGGAAGAGAATTACATAAGGAAATAAACCAGCTAATACAACAAAAAATATGAACAAAATAGACCACCAGCCGATTGGAACGCAGATATTATAGTAGGTACCTATATACAGTAAAACCCCGCAAATCCTAACTAATTGGGGGGACAGCCTGTTCGGATTCCGAAAAGGTCGGATTATCCGAAAGTTAGCCTAACTAATAATTGAAAGTTTACTTTGTCGTTGATTTTGAGTCGCTGTGCCTGTCTCTCTCCCTCTTCCACCCATCTCAGATTGATGTCACTGATGCAGAGCCAGTGTCATCATTTGTGCTTAGTCGTTAACTCCATGGCTTGATTTCTAATTTGAATAAGCTCCATTTTTCCCCGTTCCCCTATACAAGATGGATCAGAAAACTAAGAAGAAAGTGTAATTACAGAATGGATTGAAGCTGACGACAAAGGGAGCGAAGAATTTACGGATGAATACATTGTAGACTTGGTTCAACCTCAAGGCAACCCTAATGACTAATGAAGATGAAGAAAGCGAGGAAGAAGTTTCCCTGTCATATTGAGTGTCACACGCAGATGCCACTAAAGCTCTGGGTGTGGCTCTACGTTACGTGGAGCATAACTCTGCTGCATTACCAGTAGATGTAATGTTTATGTGTAAATAGAATTAGAATTAAACAATGGTTTCGAATTCACCTGTATAAGTTGCAAGTTGGGAGGGTCAGGTAGTAAAAAAGTTACGAATTGGCCGGTGTACATTTTGATTTGAAAAAGTTTGTCATTAAGAGTTACGAGTTGGCGCGTGTCCATTGGAAGAAGGAGAATGTCACGGTTAAAGAATTTAAGGGACTGGTTTAGATGCAGTTCTATAGAACTCTTTAGAGCAGAGGTGGATAGATTAAAGATAGTGATGATGATATCCAACCTCCGATTAGGAGATGGCACTTGAAGAAGAAGAAGATATTAGATTTTACTGATTATGCCGCCCCCTTGTGATGCCGCCTGATGCGGCTGCCTCACCGCATCATAGAACGGCACGGCCCTGAAAATTACAATCTTTTCGTTTAAGTCGCTACAGGTAAAAATAAGTAATTAAATATCTTATATCAGATAGAGTATTCATTTTTAGTAGATGAACAAAGGTTTAAAATGGCAGTTTTTGAATTTTGGTACGATTATTTGTTGCTTCGGAAGTTGCAAAAATAAACTTTTGCAAAAATAAACTTAAGACTGATATTACATGAAAAATTGGGTCAAACAGTCCATGTTCAGTCCAGATATAAAAAAAAATTTCAAGGTGATTCGTCAATTAGTTTACATTTTATTCAATTTGTTTAATAAAAAATCCTTTTCTTTGCAATGATAAAGCATGCTTTTCTTCATAAAATAATAATGATACAGCAATTTTGTGGAAACTACATGAAAGAAGAATACTTATGTTTTTAAAGTTTTTAAAAAAATAATAGAAACTCATTTTTATCATTCCGAAAATATTTTAGTAAAGTAGAGTCATTTTTGGCTTATAAACAATTTGAATAACTTTGTTAGTATTGACTGCAAACTAAATTAATCGACTAAGGGATGGAAAAAACCTACCGGTTATAACCTAAACCCAGTTTTTTTAATTCGAAACAACCGGTTTTACCGGTTGTTTTTTTGTCCCGGTTATAACCGGTTTTTTTCTTTTTAAAGTAATAACCATTGAAAAACCGAATAAGTTGCCTGTGGAAAAAAATTAATTTAGAGAAAAATGAAGAAATTTCTATATATTTTCGATCTTAATCATATAATATTATAAATAATAAATGCGAAGTAATTAACCCAAACAACCATAATTCAACTTTTATTTACTAATAGAAAACTGGACGAAAGTGTCACATCAGCTTTTATGAAACAATTTTGAGAATAGTTATTTAGATTAATAAATGTTTCAAAGACTGGTGAAATGGTGCATGTGATGATAATATTTACATAAAAGTATGTGATCTGCTTGAAATCGATATTCCAACCATCATCAGCTAAAAAATTGTTTATACTTGAGTACTTGAGACTTAAGACTCTTGTATAATGTGAATACCGAAATACGATTAGGAATCTCCATTATGTAATTTTAAACAATAAATAATTCTTATGAAATAAATGGTAGGTATTATACAAACGTATTAAAAAATATTACCTACTGAAATTTTTTGATGGCAATATAGAAGTAAATACTGAATTGGTTTATCGAATTTATTTTGTAAAATACCTATAAGTCATTTGGATATTTTTTAAAACTTGATAGATCCAAGGGACATTTTGATAGATCGATAGGATCATCACTTTTGGGAATATCCCAATTATTGACAACGCAATATACGCCGACGCCGTCTACAACGAGCGACGAATCAGAGATTGGGGTACTCTGGCCCATTTTTAGGGTAACTTGAAAGCGCCTGGGAAAATTTTTATAGGTTGAATTGGTTGGGGAATTTTTCGGGAGGAAAATTGAGCAAACTAAAGTGCAATATAAATGTAACATTATAACTTATTGAGTATTTGCTTTTGATTAAAAAAAAAACCGAAAACCTGTTTTTGGAACAACCGATTTTTTGACCGGTTATAACCGCCAGGTTAAACCGTAAGTTAAAAAAACCGGTATAACCAAAAACCGGTTTTTTGTTCAACAAGCGCCATCCCTAGACTTTAGGATTTAAAAAGCTGGTACTTTTACATTATTATTATATTATCGGTTTATAACGTTCTTCGTCTTCCGATACCCGTTCGCCATTCCTCTCTGTCCGTACATTGATCTACTTGCAGAACTCTTTCATCCATGGCTTTGTTTATTCCTGCCTGCCACCTTTTCCTCGGTCTACCTCATCTTCTTCTATCTTGCAGTTTCCATTTTTGCCCTTGTTTTTGGATTCTGTCTTCATGCATTCTTTATACGTGACCAAACCATCGTAGTTGTATTTCGTTGGTTTCGTCATTTATTGTATGTGTGACCTTCATTATTTCTCGTATCCGTTCATTGGTGACATGTTCTCTTCTTGATCTTCCTGCAGCCCTTCTCCAGAAATCCATTTCGGTGACCTCTAACATTCGTTTTGATTTTTCCTTCATATGCCATACTTCGCAGCTGTATGTTATAATGCTTTTCACTACGGCGTTATAGATCTTTTTCTTGTTTTGGTTGTTTACCTGCTTGTCCCAGAGTACTGAGTTTAGGAGCCTAATTGCTTTCCTGCCCTGAGTGTTTCGTTCTTTAACGGCTCCGTCTAGTGTTCCATCATTCGTGATTTTCATATTCATACCCAGGTATTTATATTCGTTACATTTACTGATTGTTTCTCCTTCTATAGTCGAGGAAATGAAGCATTTTGACTCGCAATTTTTTCGTCCAGCATGGATTTACTTGAAATTTTCACAGAAGGTAGGGCGTAGGGCCGTAGGGAATAGGCCAAGGATCATTTTCTATATCATGCCGCTGTACGCTAAAAGCTTGGGGTGGTTGCCACCCCATCTCGGGGCCGGGAAATTTTTATTGCATTTTAACCATGTAAATCGATGTAAAAAGTAATTCTAAGAAAGAAATGTTTTTTACATTTTCTTCGTAAAACTAATATTTTTCGAGTTATTCGCGCTTGAAAGTAACAGTTTTTCGACGAAAAAATCGACTTTTTTAGAGGGTTTTTTGAGAATACCTCGAAAAATATGCATTTTATCAAAAAATACTGTAGATATGAAAAATTTATCTTTTAGTAACACAAATTACCCCTGTAGTTATCACATTGTTTTCGATGTGTACTTTTACATAAATGTTAAAAAAAACTTTTACCTTGATTAATTACGGTCAAAGTTAGGCACTTTTTTTTATTTAATTCACAGCTAGTTTCTTTATAACAATTAAGAAACCTAACTAGCGCTATTTTAAAGTTCCAGGTATGTATATAGTTTATGTGTAAAAGTTTGAGTAAACTTGAACAGAGTTGTTAATATATCTTTAAAAATGACGTCCTAACGAAATCGACTCGTGGTCTGTGGAGCGGAATTATTAAAATCCGTTCACTCAAAAAATGAAATTAACTTTTCAAAGATATGTTGCGCTTAATATCTCCGGAGTTTGTTGATGGACTTTTATCATTATTTTTTAAATTTATATGTACCTGTAGTTTTGTAGAGTATGTTATGTACACATATACCCACCTAACAATACAAAATGTTATGTATACATATACAAGTATATGTATACATATATAATTTCATAACAATCGTTCAAGCGGTATCGGAGGATTATGGCAACTAACATTACGACAGGAGAATTTTATAGATGTAAATAAATAGATAACTATTAAAAAATAGGGGTTGGTGGTAGAAAGGTGAAAATTAAGGGTTGTATATATTTTTAATGGTACATAATATAAAATGAAGGTAGACAATTTTCTCCAAAACAATAAAAAAGTGGCAGGGGGCAACCCCCCTTATAACGTATGGGTGTAAATAATAGATTACCACCTATTTTCAGTCCTACAGAATATACGTGTAAAATTTCATAAAAATCGGTCAAGCCGTTTCGGAGGAATATGATAACTAACACTGTTACAGGAGAATTTTATGTACATAGAAGTAACTGTGAATTAAATAAGTAATAAAAGTGGCTAACTTTGCTCGTAATTAACCTAGGCGAAAAGTTTTTTTTTTGAAAATTCGTGTAAAAATATCAGCTTTTCAAATCCCAACGCAGATTTAGTCAATATGTTAATATGGTTATTAAAATTGTTTAGAAGCCAAAAATGATTCTACTTTCGTAAAATGTTTTCAGAATGCTAAAAATGACTTCTTATTGATTTTTTAAATAAGTTAAAAATATAAGTATTCTTCTTTCCTGTGGTTTCCACAGAATTGCTGTATTATTATAATTTTCTGAACAATAACATTGCAAAAAAAGCTCTTTGTGATAAACAAATCGAATAAAATTTAAACTAATTGACAAATCGTCTTGAAATTTATTGTGCATTATGGACTGTTTGACTCAATATTTCATGCAATATCAAAGTCTTAATTTCATTTTTATAACAATTTTTTTATAAGTTATAACAATTTTTTTATTTTCGAAATTTAGTTTTATTTTGCAATTTCAGAAGTAACAAATAATCGGATCAAAATTTAAAAAAATTTAAACCTTTGCTTATCTACTAAAAGGTGAATAATCTAAATAAGATATTTAATTACCTTATTTTTACCTGTAGCGATTTAAACGAAAAACTGTCATATTTGACCCTGATTTGTTAATTACTAAAATTCTCGTCCGAACTGTGACGGGCATTGTTGTATTTATAATGTAATAGGTATAACTCCAAAAAACCCATTTGCAACCTGGCTGGTCAAGTGTCCCGACAAAAACCTTATTTTTCTGGACTATTGCAACTAAGAGAAGAAAGAAAGAAACTTAAAAAAAAATGTTACAAAAAGAAGCAACCGAAGAAGGAAAAAGCAGTAGAAAGGAAATACAAAGAAAAAATATAGCGGTTAAAAAGCAAGCCAGGAAAGACAAAAGATACTATGTATATGATATGGTAAAAATGTCAGAAAAAGCTGCGCAATAAAACGACCTGAAGATACAGTACAATATCATCCGAAATTTGACAGGGAAAACACTAAACAGTAATAAACAAATCAAAGATTAACAAGGAAATATAATTAAATCAGAACATAAAATAATACAAAGATGAAAACAACACTGCGAGGAAATATACTCCAAACACCAGATATAGACGAAGATAACGTAATACAGGAAATAAACATTAGAACAATTGAAATTACGAAAGAAGAAATACAAAACACACTGAATCAACTAAAAAAATGGCAAAGCCGCTGAAAGCGACAACCTACCGATAAATTTAATAAAGGCGGGCGCAAACAAATTAGTAGAAATGTTACACAAACTCAAGATATGGGCCGACCAGGAGCTCCCACAGAAATGGAACGAGGGTGTAACCATTAAGATACCAAAAAAGGGCGATTTAAATAAATGCGAGAATTGGCGAGCAATAACACTGCTAAGTGCCACATTCAAAATAATGTCAAATATCATATTGAATAGACTGAAGCCAAAAATAGACAAGAAACTAAGACTAAGAAGCAACCAAGAAAGCTTTCGCGCAAAACGCTCCACTATCGACCACATTTGTACTCTATCAGCACCTCTGTATCTTGTACCTGTACCGCTGTATCTCCTGTACTCTATAATTATCTTGGAACAAGCTAGTGAATGGCAAAAAAATATAAACATAATGTTTACTTTGACTTTGAAAAGGCATTCGATAGTATAAACAGAGAACAAATGTGGAAGATTCTAAAACTATATGGACTACCGATAAAATACATCAACTTAATCAGACTATTTGACAAGAAATATACAGCCAGACTAGAACATGCGGGAAAAATGGTAGTAGATGTAGTTATACAAAGCGGAGTTAAGCAAGGATGTGTGCTATCCCCGACATTATTTCTAATAATAACGAACTGGATCATGCAGAAAGTAAGCAATAATAAAACAGATATTAGATTGAAATTGCATGACTAGTTGGAGGATTTGTAGTTCCCAGATGACATTTTTCCCCTAACCGAACATAGCAGCCATAAGCAAAAGAAGCTTGCAAAATACTCCAGGGTAATGGGCCTGAAGATAAAGACAAAAAAAAACAAAACTTAAAAAACAGCAACCAAGAAACTAAAATTAAAATACAAGGAAGACAAATACAGGAGGTAGATAACTTTACATATTATCTGGGATCAACCATGGAAAAAAAGGCGCTAGTAGATCAGATGTAGAAAAAAAGGATAGTAAAGGCACAATATGCACTCATTATATATTCATAATGCATTAAAGAAAATCTGGAACACACGCGATATATCAGAATTATATTATATATCAGAAGAAGAGACAGGAAGAAACAACTAGCAAAAAATTAAAAACCTTTATAAATAAATCGTTGAGGAAAATCCTAAAAATATACTGGCCAGATAAAATAAAAAACATAGATCTACGGAGAAGAACAAAACAAGAGAAAATAACAGTCACGATTAAAAATAGGAAATGGAAATGAATTACACGGACTCTGAGGAAAGATCGAAATAATATAACCAAACAAGCACTCGAATACCAACCAGACGAAAGAAGAAGAAGAGGAAGACCTGATAATAGCTGGAGAAGAACTGTAATAAGAGATCATGAAAGAATTGGCCTGAGATGGAGAGAAGTCAAAGAGAGAGCGAGAAACAGAGAGCAATGGAAAATACTTGTATAGCAAATTTCGAAAGAATAAAACAGATAAGGATGCGCTGGGAAGGGATTACAGGAAGAGAGAGTGAGAGAGAGAGAGAGAGAGAGAGAAACAGTACCGATTATTATCAAAATAAAATTTAATAATATACCTAACCTAACTTATCGAAAGGCTCATCAAACAATTATTAACTTTAAAAAATAAAAATTTTTCAAGGGTATATAGTGGTATTGTTAAGTATATTACAATATAACTTATTCCATCGAAATCTTCCGAAATCCATAATCTTCTTCCATCGAAATAAAATAGAAAATCTAAAAGTTTAGAAAATACATCATTCATAACTACACCCAAGAAATACGTTTTTCTAACCTGATTTAAGAGTATAAAAAAACGAAAACAAACAATTTACAGCAAATCCTTATCGTATATCCGAGCAAAACCACCTAATTGGCAAAAGTTATAAATAGAATTTGTCTGGGTTCTACAACTAAATTTGCACTTAAATGCACTAATTTGCACTTATATATATATATATATATATATATATATATATATATATATATATATATATATATATATATATATATATATATATATATATATATGTGTATATATATATATATATATATATATACATACCAATCGGACAATTAGAAGCCCGGAATACTTAACAGGCAACCCACAGCCCGGGTGAAATATTCATCTTATAGGAGTGTATTTTCTATTAAAATGATCAGGGTAACGAGTTTATCAAGAGCAACCTGAGAGGGGAAATAATTTCCTTCATTTATTTTTTTATATGTACTAAATAGACTATTAGTAGCCCGGAGTATAATCCAGCAAATCGAAGCCCAAATGTGTAAAAAAGTATACTTAATACATTTTAGGAAGCCCTGCTGTGTTGCCAGCTTACTTTACGACCATATATATATATATATATATATATATATATATAGATATATATATATATATATATATATATATATATATATATATATATATATAATAAATCTTATAAATAAATATCTAAATATAATAAATCTTATATATATAACATATATAAGAACTCGATACATGATTCTTACATTATGAATTAAACCTAAAATTGAAACTATCTTCTACTGGAACTTATCTGCTACTTGAAGAGTTGTACTGAGTTCTGCCGAACCAGAACTCAGTACAGTCCTTACACTTAAGGACTACGGCTTATCTTCTATGAAAAGAACTTCTTTGGTTGGTTCTGAAAAGAACCAAACCAAAGCCCGCCTTCTTACATTTAAAATATTAACCTAAAAGAAAAGAAAACACTACTGCTAACTAAAACTAGGAAATAAAACAACTTCTTTAGCTGGTAAAGACCCCAGACCACAGAGTCAGGGTAAGGCAAGTGCAGCGCCCCAGGCTGACGGGACAAGCCCGTGCAGGCCGGAGGACGACTGCGGACTGAGATACCGAGGCTCACTCACTCACTCACACTCGCCGATCATCCCACCCCCTAGGAACATGTGTGTACCGCTGCTAATCAGCGGGACCCACATGTCCGAAAATCAGACCGGTCACGCCCCAAAAGAGCGAGTCATTTTGGATCGGTACCTATCTGACCCCCAGGTTTTTCCTCCACCCCTCCCCAACGTGTGACATACGCGGGGAGGCTATGATCTTTGCGTCGGGTGATTTGGGAAAAAGAAGCACCCTTCGCTTTAGCATGGTTGTGGTTAGGCCACCTCACTGTAGGGGTAGCTGTGTAGCTTTTCTCCCTATTTACATTACTGATTCTACTTTGGTATTGACATGAATTTGGACTGAAGTCCCTAAGAGTGTGTTTCCTCGCGGAGGGACATCAACCTAGATTGATGTCACTCCGCGGGGAAACCGTGTAGTGAGCTCGGTCACCCAGCTGCCGATTTGGCAAAATAAATTTTGTTCTCCTCGGCAGCTGGGCACCCGAATGAGTCTGGCCACCGAGCCCATGGCCGACGCCCATGGTCTCGATGCTCAGAGTTTCGCGATGGTTAGGTCTCTCATTCGACCTGCCTTAAGGGCCTGAAGCCTAAGTGGCTTGTACAAGGTGACCTGAGGGGTCCCTTGTACCCTTAATGTTGAGTATGAGCCGAGTGGGTACGGTCAGTGTTCACTAATCTTCAAAGTATACTTAGTATTAACATGGTTGCGACAATAAAGGGTCTTTTGTTAGTTTTATATATTTTTTTTTTTTTGTGGGTTAGTATATTTTATGTATTTTTTTGGTGAGCACGATCTGGCGTCCAATCATCTAACATCGACTGGGCCCCAGAGCATGATCTTTTTTTTTTTTTTTTTTTTTTTTTTTTTTTTTTTTTTTTTTTTTTTTTTTTTTCTACCTTTATCGCGCGTTGGGGTTAGACTACTCTGTAACTATCTCAGACATCATGTTCTTCTGCTGGGACCTGCCTGTATCCCTGTAATTGCTGTTTAGGCCGTCTATGCTTCGTTCTGACGTTTTCGTCATAATCCGTTAATTCCCTCAGCCACCTACTGGGGTGGTTTCTTGCGTTCGTGAAGATGTCATACGCTTTTTCATCCATGGTCCTTAGGATCTTTCTCTGATCTGTGTCCCGGTATATGTACCGCAGTGGTACATATCTGGGCACGTTTAGGGCTTCTCTAATCATGTGATTTTGACTGATTTGTAATTTTTTCCTGTTGGACTTGCACGTATGTCCCCAAGCTGCTGATGCGTATGTTAGGGTGGGCAGGATTATGCTATTGGCTGTTCTCAGTTTTGTCTTTATATTTAATTTACTTTTCCTCCCAATTATTGGGGCTAGTTGTTTCCTTAGTACTTTGGCTTTGTTTACTGTTTGCTTTATGTGTTGTGTGAATGTTAGTTTTCTGTCTAGCGTTACGCCTAAGTATTTAGAGGTATTAGAGTATTTAGATACCGAGGTTTGGAACCACCAGCTTTTATAGAACTTGTCGCATGTGACGTATGCGGCAGCTGGGAATTCCAAAGCCTCGGCGGGAGGAGCCTCTGACTCGCGTCAGAGTAGAGAAGGCGGGGCGATGCACATCGAGAACGTAGGCCTCGATGACAGTCACAACGTCTCTTCTGCCAAATTTACCTCGTAGTTTGAGCGTGATCTGTTATCTTAGAGTCTCACACTTGGCAGTGGAATTCATTGGTATCTAGCGTTCCAATAAGAATGTCTTCTTTTTAAAGTGCCTACCCGTTCCGGATGTTGGCGATCATCATGGCTATCTTGACTTTGTTTACCGCAGCGCGGGACAGTTCAGTGGTAGTCATGTTATACCACGTTCGTAAAGTTTACCACGTCCTCTTTTACCACTTACCTTCCCTTGAAAAATCCGTTGGAGAAGGCGGTAACGTTCTTGATTTCTCATTACATGTCATTTTCGCATTGGAAATCGAAATTGGTTAATTGGTTTAATTGGTTAATTGGTTAAACGGCTTAATTCTATATATAAAATATCATTAATATTATATAGTTTAACTGTAATAATAATTGTTACAATAATTAAAACTATGCATTAGTCAATTACAGCTATTAATGAACATAATTCTGTGAATGAATATGAGTATGTAATTCGGACCCCCGGAGAATTACAGAGGAATTAATTTATTAAACACAACACTAAGTGATAACAAACACACTGAATACAATTATAAGATTAGCAGAAGAACAACAAGGTTTTAGGTCGGGAAGATCATGTACCGACGCTATATTTATAATGAGGCAGATTCAAGAGAAATCAGTAGAATACAACAAACCGGCATACTTATGTTTCGTCGATTTTAAAAAGGAATTTGACAGAGTCAAATTAAAAGACGTTATCCATTTATTGTACGCAAGAGAGGTACCTCTAGGAATAATTAAAACGATCGAAAATATCTATCAGAACAACACGATCAGAGTAAAAGTAGATAAAGAACTAACTGACCCAATTGAAGCTGGCAATGGGATAAGACAGGGAGAAAATTAAGAATTTTCCGAGCTCTGTTAATATGATGTATTTCTGCACACGTTTAAAGCAAAAAACTTTTAATAATTAGTTACAATTATTCTATTATAGAGTGAACTCTCCCTTGGATGGACAGTAGTTGATCCGCATAATCTGTCCGTTTAAGGCAGGCGTCCGTTTAAGGGAAAAATAAATATGATATAATTAATTATTTTTAATGAGAAATAAGCCACAATTTTACTAAAAAAAATTATTTCATTAACGTTTCGACGCCCAAGTCGGGTGTCATCAAAATAAATATTAGTAGAGTAACAATGTATTACTAGAGTAATATTTTGTATTTTGACAACGACAAATATAAAAATTGAAACAGACTGTATTGAAACAGACAAATATAAAAATGCCACAAGGAAATAGCTTCAGAACAACAATGAATATGTTAATTTAAAATTTTTAATAACTTTAATAACTAAAATTATTTCAGTTACTTTAATTATATGTACATATAGGTTGATGGCTCAGATCATGCACAAAATTTATTGTGAAATTTAATCCGAAAATAATTTACGAAATTTTTACCAAAACGCTAAGACCTACAAATTAATACAATGACGTCTATTGAACTCAAATATCTTCATTCGACAATTAAGTTAAAATTCATATTTCAGTCAAAACACAAAAATTTATCGAGGTATTTATTATCAGAGTAATAATGGGGTCAGCAATTCTTTCATGGATCGACATACACATTAAAATTTTGCTTGCGTTGCAGTTAAAAGATGTGAACAGATTTGTATTACATAATTAATATAGCGTAAACAGTATTCATACCTAATATCAAATATCACTCGTGTAAAGATCTGTTGCCCGATCAAGGAATACAAACCTTATCGAAAACCTCCAAAAAATAAATTAAGGATGAAAATTTGGGAATAGGTAGTTGAAATTGTCTATTATTATATAAGAAAATGTTTACAATTCTACATCTCCTCCATTTTACAAAAATGGAGGGGAATACACCCTTCTTGGGGTTGAAAATATACATTCAAAATAAGTCCGGATAAAATAACTAATTTTAAGCAACTTTTGTTCTATAGAGTTTTTTCACTAAGTCAATACTTTTCGAGTTATTTGCAAGTGAATATGTTCATTTTTATGCTTATGAACGGTTTTTCGCAAGTAACTCAAAAAGTAAGTATTTTATCGAAAAATGTATTCTTAGCAAAAATATAGCTTATAAAAAAGTGAAACAAATGGTGTACACATGAAGTCTGTTGACCCAGAAGAAGCAGAGTTGTAGCTAATGAGGAGTAGGTCCTTCTTCGTCAAATTTCAAATCAAATGTTTCGACGTGAAATAACCAAAAAACGGAGCACTTTTCAGGGAAAATTAATTGCAACTTTTTTAAAGTGTTTAAAAAAAGGTTTATTTTTGTTTTTTAAAAGAACTTTTAACGTTAAAAGTAAGTGAGTTAGGCTCAAAATATTGTTACGCAAATAAAAGGGCTCAACCCTTTTTATTTTTTGGTATAAAAATCGCGAAAGTCACCCCCTAATTAGCATCTCAAATAAATTTAATCGTTACCGCTTCACACTTTACTTTTCTTATGTATTCTTTATATGATCTGTAAGTTTCATCGGTTCAAAGTGCTTCTTTTTGAAATGGCTTTAGTTAAAATGGCTTGAACAAGTCACTAATCACGAGTGTATGCAAATTTTGAACAGTCTTAGCATAACCAATTTTTGTCTACCAGGAAAACAAAAAATCCAAAATAATCAGAAAAGCAAAACGTACATTTTATTACTGTTTGAGGTTTTTGGTATTACTAATAATTTTTCAGTTATTTTGAAAAAAAAAAGGAATTTTTTTCAAAATCAGAAAAAATGTTTTATTTTAAAACCAATTTTTTTCAAAATTGAACAGTTTGAACCAATAAAACTTATAGATCATTATAAAGAATACATAAACAAAATACCTTGTGAAGCAGTAACGATTCATTTTATTTGGGATGCTAATTAGGGGGTGATTTTCGCGATTGTTTTTACCAAAATATAAAAGGGAGCAAAAATATTTTGAGCGTAACTCACTTACTTTTAATGTTAGAAGTTAAAAAAAAACAAAAATAAACCTGTTTTTAAACACTTTAAAAAAATTTTTAATAAGTTTTCCCCGGAAAGTTCTCCGTCTTTTGGTTATTTTTCTTTAAAATATTCGATTTGAAATTGGGCGAATAAGGACCTACTTTTCATTAGTTACAACTCCGCTTCTACTGGGTATACAGATTTCATGCGTACTCCATTCTTTTCACTATTTATAAGCTATATATACTTAGTTTTTGAGTTATTTGCGAAAAACCGTCTAAAACATGTTTTTTGTTGTTAAAAATGAATATATTCACTCGCAAATAACTCTATATTTTTCACCCCCGAGAAGGGGTATTCCCCTCCATTTTTGTAAAATGGAGGGTGTGTAGAGTAGTTAACTTTTTCTTATATAATAATAGACAATTTCAACTACCTATTCCCAAATTTTCATCCTTCCTTTATTTTTTTTTGGGTCAGATCGGGCTATGTATCAATTTGAAACGATAAAAAATGACCTACAGTATCATACGCAATGCATGCGAAACATGGGTGCTGAAAAGTCAGAAACAGACCTTTTAGAAAGATTGCAGAGAAAAATGCTAAGAGCAATATAATATGGAGGTGCGAAAATAGATCAGTGGAGAAGAAGAACCAAGAAAGAACTGGAAGAACTGTATAAAGAGCCAACGATAACGATGACGATCAAAGCACAGAGAATAATAATTGGGGCAAATCGAAAGAATGAGAAGTAAAAGAATGCCAAAATGGTACTCTTACGTAGACCATAACAAAAGAGAAGGAAAGGCAGACCAAGAGAAAGATGGGAGGACAGTGTGTACGAAGACCTGAAGAAAAGTAACATTGAGAGATGGAAACAACTAGCATTGAACTGAAGGAGAGGGAAGTAGGTGGTGAAAGATTGTATAAATGGACTGAATTGTAATTATATAAAATTTATAAGACTAAAATAAAATGTAGTCAGAAATGTAAACGTTTTATTCCTAGGCCAACAAGGAATATTGAGCTTAATAAATAATAAAAAATGTAGTTTTATATCGTAAAATATTTGGAAAAAGTTCTTCATTTTATATTTACTATCCACATTTGCGGATACGTGCTGTCGTGCACGGATGGGTGCTGTCGCCACAATTATTCAATGTGTACTCCCAACTAATATTTCAGGAGGCACTATGGGAAAGAATTGAAGGTGTAAGGATTGGAGGGAGCATCATTAATAACATAAGATTTGCAGACGATACCGCAATCATGGCAGAGAATATAGACAATTTACAAATTCTCCTATATATCATTAACAGAGAAAGCAAAAAGATGGGACTAACAATGAATATAAATAAAACCACATTAATGGTGATCTCAAAAACCCTGTTGACAACATACATCTGACATTGGAGGTAAACCGATAGAAAGAACCGAGAGGTATAAATACCTAGGAGCAATTATAAATTCACAATTAGATCAAGATGATGAAATAAAGGTGAGAATAGAAATAGCTCAAAAAGGATTTATAAAATTCAAATTAATGTTTACAAATAAGAAATTGAGTATGGACATTAGATTGAGGTTCGTCGAATGTTCTGTTTGGTCGCAACTACTATATGGGGTAGAAGCTTGGACTCTAAAAGCACAATCCGTAAAAAAATTGGAGGCATTCGAGATGTGGCTGTATAGGCTTATTCTGAAAATTCCTTGGACTGCAAAAGTCTCAAACGAAGAATTGTTAAGAAGAATTGGACATGGCAGGAAGTTTATTAACACAATTAAAATAAGAAAAACATCGTATCTGGGCCACATACTTCGTAACTATAAATACTCTCTGCTACACGTCATCATGCAAGGAAGAGTAGCGGGGAAAAAGTTTTGGGAAGAAAGAAGAAATCTTGGCTGAGGAATATCAGAGATTGGACTAACCTCAGTGTTGAACAGATATTTCACTTTGCAAAAGACAGAGAAGCGTTTAAAAAGGTGATCGCCAACCTTGGTTAGAAGACGGCATAAGAAGAAGAAGAAGATCCGCATTTACACATCATTTTTACTGTCAACGTCCGGTGTTGAGTGTCAGTTGTCAGTTGAAGGGTACAGGTTCATATATCGCCGAATTATTTTTGTTTGAAAAACCGTCCATATAGCGGAGGTGCCCGGCAAAGGGAGGTGTCTGTTAAGAGAGAGTTTACTGTATTTCATATTATTACTAGAATTTATTACTTTATTAGAGCTATTTATCACTTTTAATTCATTGTTTAAATTTTTTTGTGTGTTTTTATACTTTTACTTACTTCCGAAGTAACAATCACTAAAATTGACTTTTCAGCCTAGGTCCAAAATACATATACGCGATTTTTGGCAATTTCGTGAAATGAAAATACTTACCTAAATTTATTTTTTAATAAGGTTTTTAAAAAATAATTTATATTATTTAATGGACACTTTGAATTTTGTACATGTATAATATACTAATTATAGAGATAATATATTTAATTTAACGCTAACTATGAAAGTAAATCAGATCTGCTATTACTCATATTTAAATAACAGCTGCACAAAATACTACGACCGCAAATCTATAACAATGAAATGTCTGGCGTCTGGGAACGTTTGCACAGCGTTGCCAAATAACGGAAGTCACAACGAGCGGTGTGGTATACGGAAGTCCCTACGCGTTGTGTATATCACGTGCATTCTCGTACGGGAGCGACACTAGCGCTGATGATATACCGTCGTACTAAAATCTGATCTTATGAGTATATTAGATACGATGTGACTTCTAGTGAAATTTTTGATATAAGCCTTCTAATACCATCTAGTAGCCAAATTCGTAAAAATTTAGGCAAAACGTTGTGACTTCCGAAATCGGAAGTCATAACGGTATATATGAAGTGACAACGTATTACGAGTATCTACTTTGGAAGTTACATGGATACATGTATCAATATATATATATATATATATATATATATATATATATATATATATATATATATATATATATATATATTGATGTGATCTTGATTATTGATATGAGATAATATTCTTATATGTTACTTAATTTAATCAATGTATTAATACTAATCTAATTAATTAACCAGATCACATATCAATATGTTTTCAATCTCAGGGCGAATTATAAATTAATTACTTACTTCCGTGGCTTCTAAATATTTCTTAATGGTTCCTAATCGGGATAGAAAAGAAAAGAGTAAAAAAAATACACATATGGGTTACAATTATAATCAAAATATTTTTTATTTTATTTATAAGGCAATCAATGCTTAATATTTGCTATTTCTTATTATTCTTAAACATAACTTTTACAAATGGGAATCTTATTTCCTTTTGGTTTTCAATTGAAAGTTTTTATTAACATTTAACTATTAGGAGTTATTAGGAACAACTCTATTTAAGTTTGATGAAGCTTTTCTGATATTATTGATTATGTTATTCAATTTTTTTATGTGGAATTTAATACGAAAAACCCATACATTCATGTCCAAACAAATGAGACTGACCTTTTCCTGGTGAACTGAAAATGTCCTCACACAAGACCCTTTCCTGCTATCCTTGGCTGCGATCAAACCTCGTCCTGGCTTCCAGTGATGTTCTCCTTTGAAAAACTAGCTCGAATAGCTCTCGTTCCTGCTTTTGTCGTGATGCTGTGTTCTACCTTTTTCGAAACTGCTATCAGCTACCGGGAACTCTTGGCTCAAGGAGGTTCTTTTACTCTCAACCTGGCCTACCTCTCGTTCCACGATAGATACTCCACACTCACGGAACTACACCGGCTTTCTCACTCTCCGGACACTACCGTCTACCACTGGACTTCACTTCTCGACAGCTCAAAACATTCTGATCTCACTTTGTCATCCATTCCCCTACTTTCTAAATATCCCTTCCAGATTCACAAATCAATCTTCCACCACCAACTCTCATTCGTAATATTCCTCAAAACCAATTTTTAATCTTTCTAAATATGCTTAATGGATTTCAAAAGAAAATATTTAATTCCCATTCTAAAATACTTTCTAACTATTTACAAATTTTAATGACCTATTCTCTCTTTCAAATGAGTCTTATTTAGCATAGGCTAATGATCGAAACCTTCCGCGAAAAACGATAATGAACTATCATCTATTTCACTGAGTTTTATTTAGCATAGGCTAATGATCGACCTTCCGAGAAGAACGATAATGGTACGCGTCATTCACTTTGTTTATCTAAGCACATTGTTCCGAGTTTCGTACGCTTATTCTAATCACTTCTTAAAATTAAATATAACAATTTGTTGTATACAGGTTGTTTTAAATTTATATGCCCGTGGTTGAGAAAATTGAAAATATTTTATATTAAATTGAATTCTGTTTATAATTATCAAAATTTAATTTTCATATCAAATAGAAATATAACAAATCCCCGCCTTGTATTCGATAAAATTTATCTGCATTTTTAAATAAATTTTCTCGAGGCAAAACCAACTCCCTGTATATTTCCTTACTTTAATCTACGTCTTATATCCTAACTTACTATCTACTTCATGTAATTCTGTCTTTTATTCGTGATATTTGTATACATCGTGAATATTATAAATTCCTCGGATTTTTTCCGAGTTCCTGTGCCTCAACTCATAACTATTTATCCCATTTTCATTATTCACGATGTACGGGCCTTCGAAAACAGGCATCAACTTTGCGCAAATGCCCCCAGGAAGATTTGATACTCGTAATGCCCTCACGAGTACTTTTTCACCCTTTTGGAAAGTCACTGGTCTTCTTTTTCTATTGTTTTCCTGTCTTTGGATATATTTTTCGTTGCTTCGCCGTAATCTTCTCTGTACGGTTTCAAACACCTGTTGATATTCTTTTGGCTCTTGATCTTCCCATGGCCTTATCGGCAATACACCCTTCATGATGTATTCTGGGGTCTCTTTTGTTACTGTGCTCGGAATTGTATTTAGATACCTTTCTATTTCCGCCATTTTCCTGTCCCAGTGGCGATGTTGACCATCTGTTGCAATGCGAAGAAATTTCGTCACTTCCTGTATGAATCATTCCGAAGGATTACTCTGTGGATGCCTGATGCTGACAAAATTTGTCTCTATTCCTCGTTCTCGAAGTTGTCCCTTGAAACGATCATTTCGGAAATACGTTGCATTGTCCAGTAGAATCTTTTTTGGTGTTCCTACTATGGCTATAAAATTGTCGATTTTTCTTAATATCTCCTCCCCCTTTGTGGTGCGGCAACTATATAATTTTACGTATTTTGAAAACACATCCACCATTACCAGAATATGTTTGTTCCTTTTAGTGGTCATAATTAGATCGCTTAACATATCTATTGCTACAATGTCTAGTTTGTTTCGGGCTTCAATATTTTTGGCAATATTTTCGTTTTTGAAATTCCGACTCTTATATTTTTGACATACATCGCACTTCTGGGTAATTTCCTTTGCAATGCGGTAATCCTATCGGCTGATGTAATTTTCCCTAAAAACGAGCCAAACTTTTCTGCTACCGATATGCCCATTGTCCTCATGTAATTTCTTTATTATCTTTTCGGCCAATGTCTGTGTCACTAAATATAGTTCCTTTCCGTCTATTTTCTTAAAATATATGTCATTTTCTACTTCCGCTCTTCTTTTCTCTCTTTCCTCTAGGTCTTCTTGGTTTGTCCTTATCTCATTTAACGAATATATCCCTTCTTCTTGTATTAATCTATTTAGTCCCACCTGTAGAGTAATTGTTTCCTTTTTTCCCGTGTCCTCATCCCGTGTTAGAGCGTCGGCTATTATGTTGTCTTTTCCTTTTATATATCGGAACTCAAAATCATACTCCTGTAATAATAGAATGCCTCTATGTATTCTATTATTTACTAATCTATTCTTCATGATATGTACTAAAGCTGCATGGTCTGTTTCGATTGTGAATTTTGCTCCCAATAAGTAAAACCTCAATTTGTTTACGCAATATAGTACACTGGCAAACTCCAATTCTGTAACACTATATTTTCTCTCATGTGTTTTAGTCACTCGCGATATAAAACATATCGGCACTTCTTGGTCGTTTTGTATTTGAGACAGAACTCCTGCAAATTTTTGTATGGACGCATCAGTTCGGAGTATAAAAGGTAAATTGTAAATGGGGTGGTATATTTTCGTTCCTTTTGCGAATTCTCGTTTTAATGTTTCGAAAGCTTCCTCCTGTTCTTCTTTCCAATTCCATTTTATTCCTTTTTTAAGCAACTTTATCAGAGGGATTTCCTTTTGGCTCAAATCGGGAATCAGTTTTTTAAAATAATTAATCGTGCCAAGAAAACCTCTCAATGTTTTCAAATTCCTTGGTCTTGGGTATTCATCTATGAGCTTGACTCTGTCTTCGGATAATCTTACTGTTTTGGTGTCCAATTGAAAACCCAAATAAATGACTTCTTTTTGAAAAAATTGACATTTTTCTATGTTTAATTTCAATCCCGCTGTGTCCAATTCTTCCAGAATTATTTCTATGTGTTTCAGATGACTCTGAGTATCTTGTGAAAAAATTAATAAATCATCGATATAATGAACTATGAAATCTTCGTGGCGATTCAAAATGGTATGTAGAGCTCGGACGAGTGCAGCACAAGCACTCTGCAATCCAAACGGCACTACCTTAAACCGGTAGACAATACCATCAATAGAAAAAGCGGTGTAGTTTCTACACTTTTCAGCTAACGGTATCAACCAAAAACTGTGTTTTAAGTCAATTTTCGAAAATATGTGTGACCCCGTGATTCTTCCAAAAATGGCCTCGATGTTTAGAGGTGATTCATATTGTGATACAGTGTGCTGGTTGATATTCCTGGCATCTAAACATAATCTCAATTCTCCACTGCTTTTCTTTACTATCACAATCGGGTTAACATACGGTGAATCACATCTTTCGATGATTTGATCTTCCAACATTTTATTTATTTCTTCTTTCACCTCTTGTCGATACTTGTATGGAATCGGGTAAGTCTTTGATCGAAAATTTCCCAAGTTTTTCACCTCAAATGAATGTTCGTACTTTTTAGCCACTCGGTTTTCCTCATTGATCAAATTTTCGTAGTTTCTTAACATCAACCGCAATTCTTTTTCTTTCCCTTCTCCACATATCAATTTTCTGTCTTTTTTCTCAGATTCTTCACACATGTTTACCGTGCATTCTGCATCCTCGTTTGCATATACCTCCTCTTCAAATACCACTGTTTCAATCATATTCTTTTCACTTTCATTTTTTAGCTTTATTTCTTCTTCTGGGCTCAACTCTTCTTTTGAGGAGCCACAGGTTTCATTTTCTTTTATCTTTTTCTGACCTTTTCTCCTTTTTTTTCTTTGTCCTTGCTTCGCTGCCAAATTCATTTCCACTGTTTGTTCTTTACCTGATTCGTCCGTATTTTGTTTCTCATGTTCCTTGTCCTGTTCTTTTTCTTTTTCTTCTGTTAGTTTCATCGTATTATTTTTAAAATCTATCACTACATGTTTTTCTGCCAATTCGTCCACTCCTACTATCATGTCATGTGACATGTTTGGCAGTATTACACATTGTAGTGCATACATATTCTTGCCCAGTCGTACCATTACTCGTATGCCTTCATTTATAGTTGCCAATGTCCGTTTGTTTGCGCCCACTAAATTTACCCTAGGTATTTTATAAATTAAATTTGTTAAGTTAACTTCTTCTATTAGTTTTCTGTTGACCAATGTTATTTCCGATCCAGTATCTATCATAATTTTAATTGGTGTCTCATTGATAAATCCATCCACAAATTTTAAATTAACTCCATTTTTCTTTTCGTTGTTTCCTGCCAATTTAATAAACTCCTTGGGGTGACAAAAGATTCCTGTTTGATTTTTGGTTTTTAGTGAGCGCCGTCGTGAAAAGACGCCGGTTGCTCATCGTTGTTTATATTTTCGTCATAATGTCTCTCTCCGTCATATTCATCTGTCTGGGTATTATTTACTTCTCTTCTATTTTCTCTTGGTCTGTCGGATCTGTTTCGGTTTTCTCGATATCCCTGTTCATTTTGTCTACCATTATTTCTGTTTTCTTGATTTGAGCGTGTGGTGTTTCTATTCTGGTATCCTCGATTTCTGTCCTCATTCCATTGCCTATTTCTTTGTTCATAATTTCCTCTTCCGTTGTCTCTATTTTCGTTTTCCCTTCTGGGATTAAAATCTCGTCTTGTATAGTCCCTCCTATTTTCATTTCTATCTCTGTAATCTTGTGTTTCTCGGGGCCTGTAATCTTCTCGCGACCTTCTTGATTTTCTTTCTCTTAGACGTGATTCTCTTATTTGTAGGAATTGGCATAAACTATCTATGTCTTTGTAATTTTGCAATGTGATATGGTCTTCCAGCGTTGCCTAGAAATGTCTTGCAATCAGTTCGACTAATTGTTCCGATGAGTAATTATATTGTAAATGTTTTGCATTATTGTAAATTTGCAAAGCATATGTCCTTTCTGATACACCCATCCTATCATTGTATTTCCCATTTTGCAATTCCTTGTTAATTTCCAATTGTTGGACTTTTCCCCAGAAATAATTCAAAAATTTTTGTTCAAATTGTTGCCAATTGCCGAATTCTTCTTCTTTACTATCGAACCATAGGCTTGCTTCATATTTGAGATGGTTTCTGATAGTTTCTTTTGCTGTTTCGAAATTTCCGATGCGCTGTATTTTCTTTTTCAGGCTATTTATGAACGGCACTGGGTGTAATCTTCTTACGTCCCCGCCAAACCTTATCTTCACGTCATCTGTGCTATGTATAACCATTTCTCTTCTTTCTCCGACATTTTGTTGAGTATTGATTTCCGCAATCTTTCTTTCCACTTCTTCTATGTCTGCTTGAATAGCGTTTTGCAACTTGTTTTCCAAACTTTCCATTTCTTTTTTCTGGCAATTCGTTATCTCCTTTATTTTATTTTGAATTTTCATTTCTTGTTCTTTCATCTCGTTTTTCATTGTTGTCAAACATCCTTTTACTTCCTTTTCATACTTTCCTATGCGTTCCTCCATCTTCTTGTTGTTCTCTTCTATTGCTTGTTTTGTTTCCTTCTGATTTTCTTGCATTATTCTTTTTGTTTCATCTATTGCTTGTTTTGTTTCTCTTTGATTGTCATCCAGTTTTTGTTGTGTTTCATCCATTTTTTGTGACTGGAGTTGCATAAGTTGTAATAGTTTATCTATTCCTGATAATTCTTGCTGTTCTGATGCCATGATTGTCGTGTCTAAAATATCTTCTTGGTCTGAATATTCTTTTTGTTTTTTGTTGTCCTTGCTTTGGCTTCTTGTCACAGACATTTGTTTTCAAGAAGTACTGTCCCCGCCAAATATGAAATTTTACTAGTATGTTACCAAGACGACTTTTTCTCACCCAAATATTATAAATTGTCAATAAATATATCAAATGCAAATATCGTAAAAATAAAATATTAAATCAGCTATGTAAAATTTGTACCTAAAGAGATCTAAAATTTTATGTTATCACATGTAAGTATCTCACTTTTTACCACAGGCATACAAATTTTCAAATACCGGCTTTACTCTTTCTATCCTTCAAATTTGCCACTAGAAATACTTTACAATGCTTTCCACGTTGGACGACAGTTGATGTGATCTTGATTATTGATATGAGATAATATTCTTATATGTTACTTAATTTAATCAATGTATTAATACTAATCTAATTAATTAACCAGATCACATATCAATATGTTTTCAATCTCAGGGCGAATTATAAATTAATTACTTACTTCCGTGGCTTCTAAATATTTCTTAATGGTTCCTAATCGGGATAGAAAAGAAAAGAGTAAAAAAAATACACATATGGGTTACAATTATAATCAAAATATTTTTTATTTTATTTATAAGGCAATCAATGCTTAATATTTGCTATTTCTTATTATTCTTAAACATAACTTTTACAAATGGGAATCTTATTTCCTTTTGGTTTTCAATTGAAAGTTTTTATTAACATTTAACTATTAGGAGTTATTAGGAACAACTCTATTTAAGTTTGATGAAGCTTTTCTGATATTATTGATTATGTTATTCAATTTTTTTATGTGGAATTTAATACGAAAAACCCATACATTCATGTCCAAACAAATGAGACTGACCTTTTCCTGGTGAACTGAAAATGTCCTCACATAAGACCCTTTCCTGCTATCCTTGGCTGCGAGCAAACCTCGTCCTGGCTTCCAGTGATGTTCTCCTTTGAAAAACTAGCTCGAATAGCTCTCGTTCCTGCTTTTGTCGTGATGCTGTGTTCTACCTTTTTCGAAACTGCTATCAGCTACCGGGAACTCTTGGCTCAAGGAGGTTCTTTTACTCTCAACCTGGCCTACCTCTCGTTCCACGATAGATACTCCACACTCACGGAACTACACCGGCTTTCTCACTCTCCGGACACTACCGTCTACCACTGGACTTCACTTCTCGACAGCTCAAAACATTCTGATCTCACTTTGTCATCCATTCCCCTACTTTCTAAATATCCCTTCCAGATTCACAAATCAATCTTCCACCACCAACTCTCATTCGTAATATTCCTCAAAACCAATTTTTAATCTTTCTAAATATGCTTAATGGATTTCAAAAGAAAATATTTAATTCCCATTCTAAAATACTTTCTAACTATTTACAAATTTTAATGACCTATTCTCTCTTTCAAATGAGTCTTATTTAGCATAGGCTAATGATCGAAACCTTCCGCGAAAAACGATAATGAACTATCATCTATTTCACTGAGTTTTATTTAGCATAGGCTAATGATCGACCTTCCGAGAAGAACGATAATGGTACGCGTCATTCACTTTGTTTATCTAAGCACATTGTTCCGAGTTTCGTACGCTTATTCTAATCACTTCTTAAAATTAAATATAACAATTTGTTGTATACAGGTTGTTTTAAATTTATATGCCCGTGGTTGAGAAAATTGAAAATATTTTATATTAAATTGAATTCTGTTTATAATTATCAAAATTTAATTTTCATATCAAATAGAAATATAACAATATATATATATATATATATAAGGTTTTTAATTCCTGGGTTTGCGGTCTGTTATAAATAAAACACTTGATTTTGCTTAGACGTTTCGGCTGTTTGCCATTTTCAATAAGCACTTTTAATTATTAAACATTACACTGTTAACAAACATATTTTATATACCATACACGTAATATTTTGAAAATTTAAAAAAATGCACATCGTGTTTCTCTAAGATGTTATGAGAGAATGCCAGGCATTGGGCATATGGTAAAAGCACTTACAACGGTTTTGGATGGTGGTCGTAAAACCAAAACGATAATATACAGGAGATCAAGTTACATAAGATACGAAAGAAATAAATCTGACTAATGTTTAACTTTTAATAATGGGAGCAAGATTTTTTGTAGTTATGATCTGAGTATGTAACTCGAAATATGAATACTGAGGTGCGTATTTTTTTTGTGTTTTATATGGAACAGAGGCTTGAACGCTAAAACAAGGATATTCATTAATTATAGAACATTATAATAGAACAGAGTATTTGATATGTGGGCATATAGAAGATTTTTAAAAATAACCTTGGTTCAAAAGATTAAGAGACAACCACGTTTTGTAACCGAATGAAATAAAGAAAAATGAGATATTAAATACAATTAAAATAAGAAATTTACATTATTTGGAAACATGTTATGAGAAATGATATATATATATATATATATATATATATATATATATATATATATAAACAAAAGATGTAGATCTTTGAAACACACTCAGTGATCAAAAGATCCACAGGTACTGGTTTGGACGACCACTCGTACGAAAACAAACAAATGAAATAGAGAATGCGGAAAAATCCCCTTACGAACAATTCACACATCCACTACTTCGGGATGGGAAAAATTTTTTGAATGGAATCGAAGATCCAAACACCAGCTCTTAGAAATGTGTTTAAACATTAGTTTTTTCATAAACATTATCTTACTTAGTCTAAAGTAATTAGGGAATTAAAACTTGAGAATGGCATTGTCAGGTTGGGCGTAGATTTACGTTCCTGCTATGTCTAAGTCTCGAATGTTGTTTTTTGATTGGAATGTGTCTGAAGATATTCAACCTCCCATCTTCACCGATGAGCCCATAGAGGTTGAAGAGGGCGAAACACATTTCTAAGAGCTGGTGTTTGTATCTTCGATTCTATTCAAAAAATTTTTCCCAGCCCGAAGTAGTGGATGTGTGAATTGTTCGTAAGGGGATTTTTCCGCATTCTCTATTTCATTTGTTTGTTTGTTTTTATATATATATATATATATATATATATATATATATATATATATAAAACAGATGAAATAGAGAATGTGGAAAAATCCCCTTACGAACAATTCACACATCCACCATTTCGATGTGTGAATTGTTCGTAAGGGGATTTTTCCACATTCTCTATTTCATCTGTTTGATTTCGTACGAGTGGTCGTCAAACCATTAACCTTGGATCTTTTGATCACTGAGTGTGTTTCAAGGATCTACATCTCATGTTTTTATATATATATATATATATATATATATATATATATATATATACATAGAAAAGAATAATCATTGGCCAAATAACTCGCAATGTGAATGTGAATACAAAATTAACAATATAAAAAGATGGAATGCAACTGCAGACACGTGTTTCTGACTCATTAGTCGTCATCAGTACAGTATAGCCAAGTTAGAAGAATAATAGTTCAACTTGGAAAAAGATCACTACAGGAGCAATATTACCATTTGTGACAACAATGTCAGAAGACCCTGCCTTTCAGGGCGACGACCAACACAGTCACGGAGGTAAAGCTACCTGAGGAAAGCTTCCGTGACTGTGTAGGTCGTCGCCCTGAAAGGCAGGGTCTTCTGACATTGTTGTCACAAATGGTAATATTGCTCCTGTAGTGATCTTTTTCCAAGTTGGACTATTATTCTTCTAACTTGGCTATACTGTACTGATGACGACTAATGAGTCAGAAACACGTGTCTGCAGTTGCATTCCATCTTTTTATATTGTTAATTTTGTATTCACATTCACATTGCGAGTTATTTGCCAATGATTTTTCTTTTCTATGTTTATAGTTGTACTCGCTTACTTAACATCCTTTATTTTATAAGGTTTTGGCTTTTCTTTCCTCAGGTAGCTTTACCTCCGTGACTGTGTTGGTCGTCGCCCTGAAAGGCAGGGTCTTCTGACATTGTTGTCACAAATGGTAATATTGCTCCTGTAGTGATCTTTTTCCAAGTTGGACTATTATTCTTCTAACTTGGCTATACTGTACTGATGACGACTAATGAGTCAGAAACACGTGTCTGCAGTTGCATTCCATCTTTTTATATTGTTAATTTTGTATTCACATTCACATTGCGAGTTATTTGCCAATGATTTTTCTTTTCTATGTTTATAGTTGTACTCGCTTACTTAACATCCTTTATATATATATATATATATATATATATATATATATATATATATATATATATATATATATATGTATATATATATACATATTGTTATATTTCTATTTGATATGAAAATTAAAATTTGATAATTATAGAAAAATTCAATTTAATATAAAATATTTTCAATTTTCTCAACCACGGGCATATAAATTTAGAACAACCTGTATACAACAAATTGTTATATTTAATTTTAAGAAGTGATTAAACAAGACTCAAGTGAAATCGTTAATAGGTCATTATCGTTGTTCGCGGAAGGATCGATCATTAGCCGATACTAAATAAGACTAAGTGGAAATAGAGAATAGGTCATTAAAATTTGTATATAGTAGAAAGTAATTTTAGAATGGGAATTAACTATTTTCTTTGAAATCCATTAAGCATATTTAGAAAGTTTAAAAATTGGTTTTGAGGAATACTGCGAATGAGAGTTGGTGGTGGAATTTTGATTTGTGAATCTGGAAGGGATATTTAGAAAGTAGGGGAATGAATGACAAATAGAGAGCAGAATGTTTTGAGCTGTCGAGAAGTGAAGTCGAGTAGTAGACGGTAGTGTACGGAGAGTGAGAAAGCCTGTGTAGTTCCGTGAGTGTGGAGTATCTATCGTAGAACGAGAGGTAGGCCAGGTTGAGAGTAAAAGAACCTCCTTGAGCCAAGAGTTCCCGGTAGCTGATTGCAGTTTCGAAAAAGGTAGAACACAGCATCACGACAGAAGCAGGAAGCGAGAGCTATACGAGCTAGTTTCAGAGGAGAACATTACTGGAAGCCAGGACGAGGTTTTGATTGCAGCCAAGGATAGCAGGAAACGGGTCTTGTGTGAAGACATTCTCAGTTCACCAGAAAAAGGTCAGTCTCATTTGTTTGGACATGAATGTATGGGTTTTTCGTATTAAATACCACATTTAAAATTGAAGAAACATAATCAATAATATCAGAAAAGCTTCATCAAACTTAAATAGAATTGTTGCTAATAAATCATAATAGTTAAATGTTAATAAAAACTTTCAATTGGAAACAAAAAGGAAATAAGATTCCCATGTGTAAATGTTATGTTTAAGAATAATAAGATATAGCAAATATTAAGCAGTGATTGCCATTTAAATAAAATAAACAATATTTTGATTACAATTGTAACCCATATGTGTTATTATTTTACTTTTTTCTTTCCTATCCCGATTAGGAACCATTAAGAAATACTTAGAAGCCACGTATGTAAGTAATTAATTTTATAAAAAGCCCTGAGATTGAAAACATATTGATATGTGATCTGGTAAATTAATTAGATTATTATTAATGCATTGATTAAATTAAATGATATATGAAAATATTATCTCATATCAATAATCAAGATCACAACAATATATACATATATATATATATATATATATATATATATATATATATATATATATATATATATATATATATATATATATATATATAACCCAAATGGTGGATGTGTGAATTGTTCGTAAGGGGATTTTTCCACATTCTCTATTTCATCTGTTTGTTTTATATATATATATATATATATATATATATATATATATATATATATATATATATATATATATATATATATATATATAAAAACAAAAGATGTAGATCTTTGAAACACACTCAGTGATCAAAAGATCCACAGGTACTGGTTTGGACGACCACTCGTACGAAAACAAACAAATGAAATAGAGAATGCGGAAAAATCCCCTTACGAACAATTCACACATCCACTACTTCGGGCTGGGAAAAATTTTTTGAATAGAATCGAAGATCCAAACACCAGCTCTTAGAAATGTGTTTCGCCCTCTTCAACCTCTATGGGCTCATCGGTGAAGATGAGAGGTTGAATATCTTCAGACACATTCCAATCAAAAAACAACATTCGAGACCTAGACATAGCAGGAACGTAAATCTACGCCCAACCTGACAATGCCATTCTCAAGTTTTAATTCCCTAATTACTTTAGAGTAAGTAAGATAATGTTTATGAAAAAACAAAAGATGTAGATCTTTGAAACACACTCAGTGATCAAAAGATCCACAGGTACTGGTTTGGACGACCACTCGTACGAAAACAAACAAATGAAATAGAGAATGCGGAAAAATTCCCTTACGAACAATTCACACATCCACTACTTCGGGCTGGGAAAAATTTTTTGAATAGAATTTATATTTATATAAATATAGCTTCCCAGCCCGAAGTAGTGGATGTGTGAATTGTTCGTAAGGGGATTTTTCCGCATTCTCTATTTCATTTGTTTGTTTTCGTACGAGTGGTCGTCCAAACCAGTACCTGTGGATCTTCTGATCACTGAGTGTGTTTCAAAGATCTACATCTTTTGTTTTTTCATAAACATTATATTACTTACTCTAAAGTAATTAGGGAATTAAAACTTGAGAATGGCATTGTCAGGTTGGGCGTAGATTTACGTTCCTGCTATGTCTAGGTCTCGAATGTTGTTTTTTGATTGGAATGTGTCTGAAGATATTCAACCTCTCATCTTCACCGATGAGCCCATAGAGGTTGAAGAGGGCGAAACACATTTCTAAGAGCTGGTGTTTGGATCTTCGATTCTATTCAAAAAATTTTTCCCAGCCCGAAGTAGTGGATGTGTGAATTGTTCGTAAGGGGATTTTTCCGCATTCTCTATTTCATTTGTTTATATATATATAATATATATATATATATATATATATATATATATATATATATATATATATATATATATATATATATATATATATATATATATATATATATATATATATATATATTGATGCACGTTAAGTTGTGACTTCCGGTATACAGAAGAGGCTGTCCGACTTCCACCTTTTCTACTAGGAATTATTTTTTAAAAATTGTGTATTTGGTAAAAGGGGGGCTTATAAAATGGGTCTACCTATTGAGGGGAAAGGATTTACCAAAATAAATTTTGTATATATATACGTATATACCGAAGCGTACAGCATACGTTATGGCTTCCATATATAGGGTAGTTCAAGGCGCGTTGTCACTTCCAGCGGTGTTGTCATATTTAGGAAGTCACAACGACTCGTCTGCTAGATTTACCTCCTATTTTGAGCGTAATGTGTGATCTTTTGAAACTTTTACTGTGAATACAGTTGTCTGTGTTTTAAAGTTGTCTATTTAAATTAAAATATTGATATTCTTTTGATTATACAGGTTTACAAAAAAATACATTTCGGACTATTTGACGAAACCATATGACTAGGGGGTTTTTTGGGGTCGCTGGTTACGAATCCGGGGTTCGCTAACCTCTATCACGTCAGGTAAAGGTTATTTCAAGGACAAATCAAGATAAATCGACAGTCGCTCTGAAAAAGTATATTAGGAGGGTTTTGGGGTCGCTTATAACGAATCCAGGATCCGCTGACCTCTATCACGTGTAGCTGAAGGTCATTTCGAGGTCAAATCAAGATAAATCGACACAATCGCTGTGAAAAAGTATATTAGGGTGTTTTTGGGGTCCCTGATCACAAAACTGGGGCCCGTTGAGCTCAACCACGTCAGGTAAAGGCCATTTCAAGGTCAAATCAATTTTGTTAACTCCTCCTGATTTGAACTTGAAATGACCTTTACATGACGTAGTAGAGCTCAACGGACCGCAGTTTACATGATCAGCGACCCCAAAACTCCCTATACTTTCAGAGCAATTGTGTCAATTTATGTTGATTTGACCTTAAAATGACGTTGAACTAGACGAGATAGAGGTCAGCGGACTCCGGATTCATCTTCAGCGACCCCAAGAACCCCCTAATATACTTTTTCAGAGCGACTGTCGATTTATCTTGATTTGACCTTGAAATGACCTTTACCTGACGCGATAGAGGTGAGCAGACCCCGGATTTGTGATCAGCCACTCCAAAAACCCCCTTGTCATATGGTTTCGTCAAATTGTCCGAAATTTAGTTTTTTTTGTAAACCTGTGTTATTTATGATAATATGATTGATATTTATTTTAACAAAAATACTAATATATTATTATTGCTGTAAAATGGATTTATTGGAATTCATTAAAAAAGTGTTAATAGTAAGTCATTTATTTATGAAAATTATATCAAAAATGTTAATAAATAAATTTGAACTTATAGAAAATTTTAATATTTTAGATTTTATTACAGGCACCGTCCTTTTAATTTTTGATGTACCAATAATAATATGTAATAAAAAATTAAATGGCTAAACCCTCCAGGTGGGGATTACCCGCTAAAAAGCTATCTAGATCCATCTTTTTCGAGCAGATTTTTCCCAATCTGCTACTCGATACTATTGACTATGCTTCTCCATTTCTTTCTATCCTCTTTTGTTTTTCTGCTAGTCTCTAATTCCTGCCCTATATAAATCTTCCTTTAATTCCTGTAACCATTTATTCTAGTTCCTCCGCGTCTCCTTCTAACTCCGGGTCTCCATTGTAAAATTGAGTTTATAGTTGTTGCGCTACCTGCTCTCCATATATGCCCCAACAATCCAACTCTGTGCCCAAATCTGAAAATCTGGAATAATATCTACCCGGGTCGAAACATTTTTTTTTAATATATGAAAATAGTTATTTATGAAACGGAGTGAGTGCTATACATCGCGTAAGTTCGCAAAAAGTACTTCACGCACAATTTCATACAATATTTTATCTACGATAAACAAATAAAAATACTGTAACTCTTCGTCACTGGAATTCATTTCTATTCTACAATTCTTAGAACTGTGACATATAAAAATTCTAATTTCTTTCAAACCACAGAACTGTCAAATTTTTTTTTTGTAATTTATTGCTCATTATGTCATCACCTCTCTTGTGCTCTGCACAAGAGATCTAAGGTTAGAGCTAAGAATAAGGTTGGCTAGGTGCTACGTTTTCTCGACTCTGTTTTACGGAATGGAAGCTTGGACCTTGAATGCGGCATCAATGAAAAAACTGGAATCATTCGAGATGTGGGTATATAGAAGAATTCTAAAAATATCATGGACAGAACACGTCACAAACAAAGAGGATCTGAGAAAGGTGAATAAAGAAATGGAAGTCTTAAATACAATTAAAACCAGAAAATTGGAATATCTCGGACGTGGAGATAGATTACACGTGGAGAGAGATACAACTTGCTCCAACTCATTATGCAGGGAAAGATTCAAGGAAAAAAAGCATAGGGAGACGCAGAATATCATGGTTGTGCAACCTGAGAGAATGGTACGGATGTACATCAAACGAACTTTTCAGAGCAGCCGTCTCCAAGGTCCGAATAGCTATGATGATTGCCGACCTCCTTCGCGGAGATGGCACTTGAAGAAAAAGAAGATGTCATCACCATGAAACGCGAAAGTTAAGAAAGAATATTTAATTATATGAAAGTGTGTCAAAAACAGTGAGAAAAAGTAAATCCCATTTAAAATACATTGTTACTTCATGCTTACTTTAAAGCACTGCTATCTATAATGACAGTTTTCACAAACTAAAAATTTATATATTATAATATGACATAGAGTAGATAAAAGTCATTTATTAATTATTAATTGATTATAGTCAGAAGAAAATTAGATCATGCACCCCTTGTTTTTTATAATTGTTAACATACTAAATTACATATCCAATAATTATTGTTATCCATTAAATATATCGATGCAGATCGGCCTTATATCGGATCCTCTTCTATTAGTCCGTTCGCTGACGGTAAAATATTGCAAAACCCATAAATTTTAAAAAACCACTTAAGATTGACATGAAATTTGGCATACACATAGGTAACATATCAAAGAAGAAAATTGATATTGTGCCGATGTTTTCTTTTGCCAAGCAGACATTCCGTTAACATTTTTAGTCACAACATAATATCAATGTTAAAGTGTTATTAGAGCAACGCGTTATGGTGTCACATTTCTTTTAATGACCGACACACAAAATATTTTAATGACGGATCCCACACTAGAACCAGATTTTTATTACCTACTGCTGATAAGGTAAAGAGTTATTAAATATCACTCGTTGTCATCTCTGTGTTAATTTGAAATAATAAAATATAAATATTGTAGTTTTGTATTCTAAAATATTTGGAAAAAATATCTATGTATTTTTTTTTTCATTTAGGTACACATCATTTTAAGGGATTGTCCGGAAGAGTACAGGCTCAGTATATCGGCAAATGAATTTTGTTTTAAATACCGTCCGTATAGAGGAGGTGCTCGTTGGGGATAGGCGCAAAATCTTAGTCCAGTGCTAATTAAATGCATTAATTTTTTTCGAATTCTGAGAAAACTAATAAGTATTTTTGAAAAATTTAAACGCAGAATGGAAGCTTACATTATTACCGAGGGCAGAAAGTCCCTGAAAACTTATATAATGTTTATTTTAATAACTTATATACCTAATATATGTTTAAACAAACTGGAACATGAAGTAAAAACCACTTCTATGTAAAAGGTATATTTACTATAAAGGTATAATTAACAGACAATTTCAGATATTAAAAGCTTTACCATATCTTCGTCTTGGATCATGACTTTGTTTTTAAATTTCCTAGAAAATCGACTACCTTCTTCCTTAACTGTCAATGTCACATCAAGCATTTCCTTACATAGCTTTGACACTTAGTAGTCATCGTTGACCGAAGATGGTTGATTGGGTCCTCGGGTAGAGTTTCACCATGTTCCCAGAGGTTTAATCCTTGAACATCGGCGTTTAGCCATTTTAAATTTATTTCAACATAATGTAGATTTATTTATAATCACAACCATTGTTTGGTTCTGGGGCTATTTTGCAAGTATTCAAGTAAGTAATCATAACCACATTTTTTAACTTTCACAATTTCAACCATCTTTTCAATTTTAATAGTGGGATTACTTATTTGATTTTAGATCACTGATGATGGACCGATAGGTTTGAAAACGTTAAAATAGTAAATATACCTTTTACATAGAAGTGGTTTTTACTTCATGTTCCAGTTTGTTTAACTATAAGGTATACAGCCAATCCAGGGAACTACCCCTTTTTAGTTAATATATGTTTATTTTAATAAAGATAATGGGATGAAAAAACAAGAGAAAAGTTAGTGTGATTTTTAATTTCGAATATTTCATTCAAAATAAACTTTTTTTTATTCTAAGGGACTTTCGGTCCCCCGTAATAATGTTATCTTTCATTCTGGGTGTATGTTTTAAAAAATATTTATTAGTTTTCTCAGGATTCGAAAAAAATAAATGTATTTAAATAGCATTGGACAGAGATTTTGCGCCTACCCCCTTAAGAGAGAGTTTACTGTATTTTATATTATTACTAGAATTTATTACTTTAAACTTTTTATCGCTCTTGATTCATTTTATCGTGTATTTAATTCCATTCGATTGTAATTGTACATTCAATTTTTTTGTAATTTTTACACGTTTTATTACTTTCGAAATAACAATAACTATAAAATCGATTTTTCAGCCTACTTGGGTCAAAAAAATACACAATTTTCGGAAATTTCGTTAAATGAGAACATTTACCTACATTTCTTGTATTTAAGCTTTTAATAAGATTTTTAAAAATAATTTAGATTATTTAATAGATACATTCACCGGCACGAAAAACGGGCACCCCAAAAAATGGGTCATTTTTGATGGCTCGTATCTCCTAAACCTATTCTCCGATTTAAGTATTTCTTTAATATGTTATAGCCTTATTCTTTAACTATATCGCTGTAATAATATTGTTTCTAGACAGGTAAATTATCATTGTATACTGGGCGTACCAATCAAACTGGTTTTTTTTTTCAATTTTCACAACACTCTGTGGAATTTTCTAGCCTTTATACAATATTGAAATTAAAACCCAACTATAGTCCCAGGTTTTCTTAATGTTCTGTTTGTTATTCATTCGCTTATGTTGGATAATAAAAAAGTTAGGGACTTTAACAATTAAACATGTGCTTTATCAATACATGGTGTTTCTAAATAAGTGCGACAAACTTTAAGGGGTAATTCTGCATGAAAAAATAATGATCGTTTACTTGATAAAGCTATGTCCACAAATGCTTGCAAATATAAAATTATTTTACCAAACGATCATTATTTTTTCATGCAGAAATTACCCCTTAAAATTTGTCGCACTTATATTTAGAAACACCTGTATCGATAAAGAACATGGCTAGTTGTTAAAGTCCTTAACTTTTTTATTATCCAACGTAAGCGAATGAATAAAAAAACAGAATGTTAATAAAACCTGGAGCTATAGTTAGGCTTTAATTTAAATATTTTATAAAGGCTAGAATATTCCACAGGGTGTTGTGAAAATTGAGAAAAAAACCCAGTTTGATTGGTACACCCGGTATACAATGAAAATTTACCTGTCTATCAACAATGTTATCATAGCTATATTGTTAAATAATAAGGCTATAACATATTAAAAACATTACTTAAATCGGACCAAAGGTTTGGGAGATACGAGACATCAAAAATTACCCATTTTTTTAGGGTGCCCGTTTTTCGTGCCGGTGAGTGTAGATTAAATTAGAAGTTCATTGTAAAAAAGGAAGTAAACAAAAACACGAGAAAAATGAATTTATATAAGTAAATAGGTAAGTAAATATTATAGATTGAAATAAGTACAGAAAATATATAATTATAGAGATATATAATCACTTATTGTACCTTCATTTAAGGCTAACTTTAAAAGTAAAGCAGATCTGCGATTATTCATGTTTAAAAACAAAAGGCACACAAAACACTAAGTACGATTAGGACCGCGAATCTACAACAGATAAATGTCTGGAAACCGTTACACAGGGTTGCCAAAAAACGGAAGTCACACCGAGCGGTGTGGTATACGGAAGACGCTACGCGTTGTGTACATAACCTGTATAGTAGCACGGGAGCGACACTAGCGCTGGTGATATACCGTCGAACTAAAATCTGATCTTATGAGTATGTTAGATACGATATGACTTCCAGCGAAATTTTTAATATAAGCCTTCTGATACCATCTAGTAGCCAAATTCGTAAAAATATAGGCAAAACGTTGTGACTTCCGAAATCGGAAGTCATAACGGTATATATGAAGTAACAACGTATTACGAGAATCTACTTTGGAAGTCACATGGATACATGTATCAATATATATATATATATATATATATATATATATATATATATCAAACAAATGAAATAGAGAATGTGGAAAAATCCCCTTACGAACAATTCACACATCCACCATTTCAGGTTGGGAAAAATTTCTTGAATAGAATCAAAGATCAAAACACCTGTTCTTGGAAATGTGTTTCGCCCTCTTCAACCTCTCTGGGCTTATCAATAAAGATGAGAGGTTGAATATCTTTAGACACATTCCATCAAAAAACAACATTCGAGACCCAGACATAGCAGGAGCGTATATCTACGCCGCATAATCTGACCATGACAGCCTCACGTTTTAATTCCCTAATTACTATAAGTAAAATATATGTTTGAAAAACAAAAAAACAAAAGATGTAAATCTTTGAAACACACTCAGTGATCAAAAGATCTAAGTTATTGGTTTACCGACCAAACGTAACTAAATCAAACAAATGAAATAGAGAATGTGGAAAAATCCCCTTACGAACAATTCACACATCCACCATTTCAGGTTGGGAAAAATTTCTTGAATAGAATCAAAGATCCAAACACCTGTTCTTACAAATGTGTTTCGCCCTCTTCAACCTCTCTGGGCTTATCAATAAAGATGATAGGTTGAATATCTTTAGACACATTCCATCAAAAAACAACATTCGAGACCCAGACATAGCAGGAGCGTATATCTACGCCGCATAATCTGACCATGACAGCCTCACGTTTTAATTCCCTAATTACTATAAGTAAAATATATGTTTGAAAAACAAAAAAACAAAAGATGTAAATCTTTGAAACACACTCAGTGATCAAAAGATCTAAGTTATTGGTTTACCGACCAAACGTAACTAAATCAAACAAATGAAATAGAGAATGTGGAAAAATCCCCTTACGAACAATTCACACATCCACCATTTCAGGTTGGGAAAAATTTCTTGAATAGAATCAAAGATCCAAACACCTGTTCTTAGAAATGTGTTTCGCCCTCTTCAACCTCTCTGGGCTTATCAATAAAGATGAGAGGTTGAATATCTTTAGACACATTCCATCAAAAAACAACATTCGAGACCCAGACGTAGCAGGAGCGTATATCTGCGCCGCATAATCTGACCATGACAGCCTCACGTTTTAATTCCCTAATTACTATAAGTAAAATATATGTTTGAAAAACAGAAAAACAAAAGATGTAAATCTTTGAAACACACTCAGTGATCAAAAGATCTAAGTTATTGGTTTACCGACCAAACGTAACTAAATCAAACAAATGAAATAGACAATGTGGAAAAATCCCCTTACGAACAATTCACACATCCACCATTTCAGGTTGGGAAAAATTTCTTCTGTATATATATATATATATGAAATAAACGAAAAGATTTCTCTGGTGTACAGAAGAAATCTTTTCCGTAGCGGCCGTGACCATGTGAATTCAAAGTCTTGATAAAAGACTATGAAACGACAAAAGATACCTCTTTGTATCACAGATTTGTCTACAAAGGCACGTTATTCGCTACGCATTCCTCAATAACGGAGAAACCGTGATAATATGAAGGAACGGCGATTGCATTTTATTACACTTCGACCACCACCGGTATTCTAGACGACGTGTTTCGCAGGTTATATCAACCGCTCGTCAGGAACACCTAGGTGAGTGGTCGAAGAGGAATAAAATGCATGGGGCCTTCCTGGTAATAATAAAATACCAGACTTTAGTACACTAGGTACGACATCTATATGAAATAAATGAAAAAACTTCTCTGGTGTACAGAAGAAATCTTTTCCGTAGCGGCCGTGACCATGTGAATTCAAAGCCTTGATAAAAGACTATGAAATAAAATGCAATCGCCGTTACTAAAATCAAAATAATCAAAATTTAACAGGTTTAGCTAATATCTCTCACTTAAATAATTAATAATATTGATTGCTGATAACCTATTTTAACTGTTTAATTTAATAGGATAATGACCAAAAAAATTTGACTGACAATTAACATAAAAGTAAATAAATAATGTCAGACCTTGTTTTCAATTCATTGTGTCAATATATAAATTTTATCTATCATCATGTATATTTTAAATTATGGACTTTTGTGATATGTTATTTCTGTATTTTAGTTTTTATCATTTTATTTATATTTGCTTCTTTTAAAACATCGTGACAACAATTCTCACTTAGTAAGTATACTGCTAATTCATCTTATGTACCTACCTAATAACCAACATTGTAGCTTTCCCTGATGATGCCCATGAAAATGGGCGAAATATATTGGAATAAGTAAAAAGAGTACACATTGTCCATATTCAGCTGGTTACCCAATTATTTTCTCCTCCTTAAATAATATATATATATATATATATATATATATATATATATATATATATATATATATATATAAGGTGGATTTCTCCAGATAAAAAGACAATAAATCAAATAGTCCACATACTAATAGAGAAGAAGCACGCACAAAATATAATAAATATAAAAAGCATGAGAGGAGCGGAATGTGACTCCGATCACTTTTTGGTAAGAGCAGGTTATAAAATGAATGCTAATATAAAGAAAGACCATCAAACGGACAAAGAAATCAAAAAAACATTCAACACAGCATTACTAAAAGATTCTACACGGAAGAAGTACGAAGAATGAATAACCAACAGACTAAACGAGGAACCAGAAACATTACACCCGAAAGAAAAGTGAGAAAGCATAAAAGAAGTAGTTTTAAAAGCCAGCAAAGAAACATTAATTAAAGTTAATAGAAAACAAAAAGCAAAAGTAATAAAAAAAAAGAAGAAATTAGAAAAATAAGAATAAAAACGTAACAAATAATGGTGATATTAGCACACAACATTATAGAGAATTGAGTAGAATAATGAAGAGAACATGCAAAAATAAAAAAATAAAATACAACGAAGAAAAACTTAAAATGATAGAGGAGAAATTCCAAAAAAAGGACATAATATCCTTTTACCAGGAAACAAGAAAATGGAAATAGGATACCAGAAACAAAACCCATATATGAAAAATGAGGAAGGAATATTAATAACTGAACCAGATATCACCAGAATACACCATCGAAAAGAGATCTTTTAGATCTGGTATTCCAAAAGGAATACCAGATTGATATTTAATTAAAATAGAAGTAGATTAAATATTCGAATATATGGAATTTATAGCAATAAAGGCAGATTTCTGGCATATAATTTAATCAAATCTTGCCCAAGTATACTTTCGCTAACTTAGCAGCATCAGGGGCATTTCGTCAAACAGGAAGATATACCAGCAAAATGTAGATAGCATTTGTACGGCAAGAAATTAGGTAATTTAAAGACTTATAAATAACATTAAACACATAACATTAAACACACACTGGACGAAGGACAAACAGATCAAAAATTAGTCAAAATTTGCCGGGTACTACATCTTGGCAATAAAATGTGAGAACAATGAATCTTCATTTTTGACTAATTTTTTTGATCTGTTTGTCCTTCGTCCAGTGTGTGTTTAATGTTATTTATAAATCTTTAAATTACCTAATTTCTTGCCGTACAAATGTCATTATCTATATTTTGCTGGGATATCTTCCTATTTTGACGAAATGCCCCTGATGATGCTAAGTTAGCGAAAGTATATTTGGCAAGATTTGATTAAATTATATGCTCGAAATCTGCCTTTTATTCCTGTAAATTGATATTTAGTTGTTTTAATTCGAGATAAATTTTGTTTTCTAAAATTTGGATTAAATGATAGGAATCTTGAAATGCTTTATCTAAGCTAGAATTTAAGAAGTATTTGAAAGGGTTATCATGGAATAATATTGATTTTGTAGAGTTAGGAAATTTGTAGTAATATTTGTAATATAGATATGTATAAAAGTCCAAACATCTGTCTGATTTCGGGCTGTACCTAAATGAAGGGGTAAAAGTCCAGGATTGTCGTAAAAGTTGTGGAATTTGGATGTGTCTCGTCTGGCGTCGACGTTTGTTGTCCAGAGGGTAAACCTGTTAGTTCTTTGATATGTATAATTTATGTCTGGTTAATGTCTTTTTTATATATGTCTTTGTCGTACAGTACAAGTTCTAATCGGTTTCTGTCACGAATTTTGGTTATTTTGTAGGTAACTAAGTATGGTTGATGTTTTTTGTTGCGTTTTTGGGTATTAACTTTATAAACTACTTGTCCAATTTTAAATTCTGAATTTGTTTCTCCTTGATCGTTTCTTTTATCAATTACTTTAGTTTTATTTTGTATTAGGTTTTCAAGTACTTTTAGTAAACGTGTTTTAGTTTGTCATTATGATTGCTTATATTATATTCTGAATAGACATTTTGAGATAGAAATAGTTCGTTGAGGTTTCTAGAGTCTCTATGTCCGAAAGTTAATTCAAATGGGGTAAATGTTATGGAACTATGAATAGAATAATTATAAGCTATAAGAACGTAGTCCATTAAGTCATCTTCGTTAGGATATATATATATATATATATATATATATATATATATATATATATATATATATATATATATAAATAAATAAGTTATATATATATATATATATATAAAAATAAATAAGCAAAATCATTGGCTAATACTCGTAAAGTGAATGTGAATTTAGTCGGAAATATATAAAATGATGAAGGGTCATCATTCCATACATTTCTGTGCAACTATATACACCGGTGTTTCGGCCTATTTGGGCTTCGTCAGTATAGTGTAGCAAGTTAAAAAAGTTGTTTGTCAACTTGTAAAAGGATTACTACAGGAGCAAGGTTACCAATTTTGGTCAGGTTGTTAGAAGACCCGCAGTCGCAAGGCTACAACTAACATTGCCAAGGAGGTAAAGCTACCTGAGGAAATGAAAAGCCATAACATTATTAAATAAAATAATAACCTTGCTCCTGTAGTAATCCTTTTACAAGTTGACAAACAACTTTTTTTAACTTGCTACACTATACTGACGAAGCCCAAATATGCCGAAACACCGGTGTATATAGTTGCACAGAAATGTATGGAATGATGACCCTTCATCATTTTATATATTTCCAACTAAATTCACATTCACTTTACGAGTATTAGCCAATGATTTTGCTTATTTATTTTTATATTTGTACTCGATTATCCAACATCATTTTATATATATATATATATATATATATATATATATATATATATATATATATATATATAAGAAATACTGGATATTAGTGACTGTCAATATCAACAAACAAGTGGTTTATTAGGGTTGCAGTCAGAAGTTTGGCCAGGATATCAAAGAAACACTCTTTTGACTTTTTGTCTAGCTTTCGGGGTTGTTTGACCCCTTTATCAAGACTCTGTAATATAAAACAAAAATGTAAGTATTTTAAAATATTACATTGTTTTAGTAAACCTACTAGTCGTTGAGATTATTAAAGAGAAGCTTGATGATGCTCAACATTTCAAATTAACACAAATATTGAAAACAGAAAACAAAGGACACAATACATTTTAAAATTTTTGAATAATTAGCAGAAATACAATAATTATTCTGTCATGTTAACCTACTGATAATGTAAGTCAAAAACTCTGACACATAGAGAACAGAAAGAAGAAACAATCACATTAAAAAGTATCAAATAAAAAAGTAATTAATTGTTATGATTATTGTGGTTCTTTTTAAAACATCAGAGGCCCATACAAGGTGTGTTCAAATTCACTAACTGTACTTAAGAGTATGCAACTCATTATACGTCCATGTGTGTTTTGTAAAACAAACAAGTATTTTTATGTTTTGGTTTTTAGTGTTGCGCAAGTAGATAACAATATATGTTGCTAAGTTTTTCTATATCTGATTTTTTATTTATACATGAGTTGCTAGATTTTATGCAACACATTTCCACAAAAACGCGTATTTTGGCAAGGGAAACAAACCACTGTAAACGCGTTTTTGTGGAAATGTGTTGCATAAAATCTAGCAACTCATGTATAAATAAAAAATCAGATATAGAAAAACTTAGCAACATATATTGTTATCTACTTGCGCAACACTAAAAACCAAAACATAAAAATACTTGTTTGTTTTACAAAACACACATGGACGTATAATGAGTTGCATACTCTTAAGTACAGTTAGTGAATTTGAACACACCTTGTATGGGCCTCTGATGTTTTAAAAAGAACCACAATAATCATAACAATTAATTACTTTTTTATTTGATACTTTTTAATGTGATTGTTTCTTCTTTCTGTTCTCTATGTGTCAGAGTTTTTGACTTACATTATCAGTAGGTTAACATGACAGAATAATTATTGTATTTCTGCTAATTATTCAAAAATTTTAAAATGTATTGTGTCCTTTGTTTTCTGTTTTCAATATTTGTGTTAATTTGAAATGTTGAGCATCATCAAGCTTCTCTTTAATAATCTCAACGACTAGTAGGTTTACTAAAACAATGTAATATTTTAAAATACTTACATTTTTGTTTTATATTACAGAGTCTTGATAAAGGGGTCAAACAACCCCGAAAGCTAGACAAAAAGTCAAAAGAGTGTTTCTTTGATATCCTGGCCAAACTTCTGACTGCAACCCTAATAAACCACTTGTTTGTTATATATATATATATATATATATATATATATATATATATATATATATATATATATATATATATATATATATATATATATATATATATATATATATATAGTGGTTTGAAATTTCAGCAATTCGGTCATGTGAAATAAAATTCTATTTGTTATTTCTCAATATTTCGTCACACTTTTGTGACTTCTTCAGGAGAAAACTGTAAATTTATTAAGATTAGAAATTAACAAAAGCTAAATATTTAGTTACTTACAACTATAAGAGTATTAATTTAGATTTTTTTAAACATATTAAGTAACTAAATATTTAGCTTTTGTTAATTTCTAATCTTAATAAATTTACAGTTTTCTCCTGAAGAAGTCACAAAAGTGTGACGAAATATTGAGAAATAACAAATAGAATTTTATTTCACATGACCGAATTGCTGAAACTTCAAACCACTATAACACAGTACGGTCGAAAATATTTGTACAAATATATATATATATATATATATATATATATATATATATATATATATATATATATATATATATATATATATATATATATATATATATATATATATATATATATATATATATATATATACATATATGTCTGTTTTAGAAGTCATAAATGTTCGATTAGAGTAGAGTGTATTAGTTCAACTATTGAATTTGATTCGTGGTGACCAGGAGTAGTAACGTGAACTTTGATTTTGTGAATTGCTAATAAATCTTTTATTACTTCGTTATTAAATTCTCTACCTTTGTTTGCTACTATCAATAGGGAACTTGCACAAATTTTAAATATTAAAATAATATTAAAAAATATAAGGTAACATGACCTTAAAACGCTTGCATGCAAAAAAACAAATATTTTTAACCCATACGTTTATTACGAGGCTTTAAAAATGCTATGAAATAAATTTCTTAGGAGGCGCTTGAACGTACCTACTTCTATTGGTCTGACGTCACCGACCACGGTCAACCGGGCTAGGAGTCGAAAACAACGCGATTAGAGTATTAAGGGAATTTTATATTACATTTTAATCGCATTTAATTGGAAATTACCAGGTAGTATTTGTATTCTTGTATAGTTCTACAATCAGTTGTATAATTTCAAAGTGAAATTTATAAATATTTAGAAATAGCTACTTTTCTGAAGGGTTTAGAATGCATAAGTACAATTAATCATGAGGGTTTTTCTAAACAAAGCGATTAGGTTATTCTGGGGATTGTATAGTAAATTTTAATCGTCTTTAATAATTAAAATGCTAAGGATAAGTTTAATTTAATTGAACTAACTTGGGGATTAAAAATACAAGATCTTAAATATTTACTAATTAATGGAACAGATTTTGCAAATATTCTCGAAGCATTTCTTTCGCTTATGGCGAAATCATCTCCAAAAGACATAAATGTGTGTCTGTTCTTATCTTTTTTAGATTTAAAAATAGATGCATTGTTTGTGTTTTATTTCCATTAACTAAAACGTATAAAATGAAACGTATACAATCTAGGTCTGTACTGAAACTTCATTACCGTACAATTCAGAGACAAACTTTTAAATTGTTTTGCTTTCTCTTCTTTCGCATCTTCACCACAAGATACAGAATCACTTTCATTGTGTCAATAGTCATCACTACCACTATATTCACTATTATCTTCAAATACAGAACTTCCTGATTCACTTTTTGTATCTTCAAATAATGTTTCAAGTCTTTCATAGGTGAAGTTCCTGTATCCTTATTATTCGTGTCTATAATCAATGTTATTATATATTTGCAATGGTGACAACTCGACTGTAACACTCCTTTGAAATTTACACTGAATACCTCTATTGAGATACCGTTTTTGAGGTAAAGCTGGTTGGTTTAATTCAGGTCCTGATTGAACCAAGTTTGTGAAATTAGGATCACACTGTCTCTTATCATCATTGTCCTCTAGAACAGCCTTAGATGTAGAAGCGGCATCTTCAAGAAGTTGTCATTTAACCCTTTTAAGGGCTGCTTCCCTCACAGGCTGAGAAAAGGCTCGTGTTCTATCTAGTTGGCAATCAAATATGTGCGGGACAACACCTGACTTAATAATTTTGGGACCACCCATAATCTTGAATTATATATAGTTATCCATATCTTGTTCCAACTGTAACTAATAAACAAGTTTAAGTAGGCACATTTGATGAAACGACAACTAATGTTTTTTCTTGAAATAGAGAATGTCTTATTAGGTACCTAATTAGATAAATACTCACATCGAAATGATCCTCACAGAAGCTGTGAGGCACAGAAGCATACGCAAGCCTGCCTTTAGCCATTTTAATCGACGTTTTTGTTTCTGCTGGTAGAGTAAAAAATGTTTGTTGGATATTCTGACAGTTGTGCTTTCGCATTCCGGCACTATATAGTACTTAAATTAGGCAGATTTGTTTTCAATTTTGATAAAGTATATTATACACTAAATACACTAAATACAATAATATAAACACCGAGCAAACAACACAGTTATTCGACACGCACAACTAGCAATGGCAAAATGCATTCCATGCAATAGCTCACCGAACGGGTGAACTAGAACAGTGATTGGTGACGTCAGACCCCAGCTCGCGCTTTTGAAGTTGTTTGAGACGGAAATTTTGGGCGCGGCACTTTGATCAGTTGTTGTACGTACACCATTCATTGTTAAGACGTAATATTTTGAATATAACATTTTTAAACATAAATTAACAATTTTATGCAAAAATATTTTTATGTGCAAGTTTCCTATTGGGAATGCCAAAAGAAGTGAAGTATTTTATTAAAGATTTTGTAATGTGGATTACGTTTTTACCTGGAATAGAATACGCTTGGGCAAATTTAGTAAAAGCGTCCATAATAGTCAAATATTTGTTACCGTCATATGTAAAAATATCTATATGAACAATTTGAAAAGGTTTGCTGGCGGTTTCCATAAGCATTAGAGCGACATAGGGGGTATGTCTACCATATTTATTTTTTTGTCAAATAGAACATTCGTTAATATAATTAGTAATAGATGTCTTCATATTTTTCCAATAGAAATTTTGACGTAATTTTTAAAATGTTTCGTTAATTCCTCTATGGTTAGTTTTTCCTTCGTGGTAATTTTTTAATAAAACGATTTGTTCTTTTTCATTTGCTACTGAATTAATTAGTCTTCTTCTTCTTTAAGTTCTATCTTCTATCTAAGGTTGGAAATCATCATGGCAATGCGGACCCTGTTGACTGCTGATTAAATTAGCTCTGCACTACTGCATTCGAACCATTTCCGTAAGTTCTTAAGCCAGGATGTTCTTCGTCTTCCCACATTTCGCTTTCCTCGGATTTTGCCTTGCATAATAAGTTGTAATAATGAGTATTTTGCCCTCTCATCACATGTCCCAAGTACTCAAGTTTTCGTCTTTTGATAGTTAGTATTATCTCCAGTTGATTTCCTATCCTTCTAGTTACTTCCACGTTCGACATTCTTTGAATCCATGATATTCGTAGGATTCTTCTGTAACACCAAAATTCAAAGGCGGCCAACTTATTCAAATGGACTTGTTTCAACGTCCACGCTTCCAAGCCATAAAGAAGAGTAGGGAACACGTAACATCGAAGCATCCTTAGGCGTAGTTCTAACCTTATATCCCGACAAAAAGAAAATTTTTAAGTTTAATGAAGGATGCACGTGCTATTTCAATACGTGTCTTAATTTCTTTGGCTTGGTCTACATTTGATGTTATCCATGTTCCTAAGTATTTGCAGTTATCCACAGTCTCAATCACAGTATCTTCTCTAGTTAATTGGATGTTTACGTGTGCTGATTTAGTTATGATCATGAATTTAGTTTTCTTAAATTCATCTTCAGTCCGTACTCATGACAGCATTCATTAAGGCGTTACATTACGTTCTGTAAATCATTGTTATCTGTTATTATTACTGTATCGTCTGCAAAACGTAAGTTGTTCAAAACTTCTCCATTGATAGGTATACCTTCTATTGAATCTGAGAGCGCTTCTTGAAATACCGCTTCACTCTAGACATTGAAAAGTAGTGGAGACAGCACGCAACCCTGACGGATTCCTCTCTGTATTTTGATATCTTGGGTGCTGGTTGTCAACTCTTACCTTGGCAGTTTGGTTCCAATATATATTAGATATAATTTTCATGTCACGTCTTTCAATATTTTGCTTTTTAATATATCTACAAGCTTTTTATGTTGAACTTTATCAAATGCCTTTTCAAAGTCTACAAAACATAAGTACATATCCTGTTTCATGTCCATGCATCTCTGGGCCAGCACATTCAAGCTGAACAAAGCATCTTGTGTGCTCATACCATTTCTAAAGCCAAATTGTGTGTCACTGATTTCATATTCGAGAGTTTTAACAATTCTACTGTGTATTATTTTCAAAAATGTTTTAAGTGTGTGACTCATTAAAGATATTGTTCTGTGATCCGAGCAGGTTGTTGCACTTCACTTTTTGAGAATTGCTACAAAGGTCGATTGCAGCCATTGTCTGGGGATTGTGGCAGTCTGATATATTAGATTAAAGAGTTCTACCATTACATCAATACCATCTTCATCAATAAGTTTTAATAATTCGATGGGCACATCATCTGGTCCAGTAGCTTTACCCTCTTTCGTGTTTTTAATGGCATAGATGACTTCGTCTCTTAATATTGGTGGTCCGGTATCCTCTGTGATTTCTAATGACATTTCTCCCCTTTCATCATTAAAGAGTTGTTGGATGTAATGGGTCCATTGACACAATATTTCCTTCACGTCAGTAATAATATCCCCTTTATCATTTTTAAGGGTATTGGTTCTTGTGCTTTTTCTAGAACCTGTGATTTCTTTGATTTTTTTGTGTAAATTAAAGCTGTCATACTTTTTATCCAGGTCTTCTCTTTCTTTGCATCTGTCGGAGAGCCACCTCTCTTTTGCCTCTCGAATTTTCTTTCTGATGTTTCTCTGAATTTCTTTGTATTTATTCGGGTCTTTTGTTTTATGTTTTCTTCGTTCTTCCATAAGTTCAAGAATTTCTACTGTCATCCATGATTTTGTTTTTTCTCCAAGTGGTTTGAGGGTTTCTTTTCCAACTGATACTAAGGCATGTTGAATTTTTCTCCATTTTTGGTCAATAGTCAGAGTTTCCGCACTATCTTCTTTGACTTTCCTTAAGTTCTCGTTTATTTTAAATTTCGTTTCCGCATAGGTCTTGTCTTGTTTGAGCCGCCTTGTATCCATGATTTTATTGGAGCTAGGGCTCTTTACCTTCTTTAGTTTCACTCTCATAGACAAAACAACCGGGTTGTGATCGGAGAATATGTCCGCTCCTGGATAAGTTTTAGATGATATTATAGAATTTCTATATCTTCTGTTGACGATAATATAATCTATTTGATTTCTGACTATTTTGTTGTTATTGTCAGCTGGTGACTTCCATGTATATAGTCTACGTTTAGGAAGTTTGAACAAGGTATTTGCAATTATGAGTTCCTCATTGATACAGAAATCAACAAGCCTATCGCCACGTTCATTTCTTTCCCCGAGTCCATATCGTCCCACACAATTCTCCACTTCTCCTTGACCGACTTTAGCGTTCAAATCACTTATTATATTATTTATGTCATGTCTTTTAGTTAGCTTTAAGATATTGCCAATTTGTTCATAGAAGGCCTCTATGGTGTCTTCATCCTTGTCTGAAGTAGGTGCATATGCTTGGATTATATTTATTTTACGATTTAAATGAGAGTTGAGAGGAAGCATTAATACTCAATCAGAGTAAGGAACAAAGTTACAAATGGCTTTCCGAGAATTGTTATCAACTATAATTCCAACTCCCTGTTTGTGATTGGGGTCGTTGTTTCCGGAATAATACAGTGTTCCATTTCTGGTGTTACATTTTCCTGATCCAGGCCGTTGTATATCGCTAAGGCCCAGTATGTTAATCTTTATTCTGCACATTTCCGACGTTATCGGCGTTATCGAGTTTGCCTGATTGGTATAAACTTCTTGCGTCCATGTTACAATTTTCAATGCTATAGAGTTATTCTTATTTGTTTGACAGGGATTTACCTTAATGACGACCTGAGAGGCCCTGTCGTCTAAATCTGATTGTCCTTCCCTGCCGGATCTTGGATTCCGAGCTCCATGATCATTAAGTAAATTATCAATTAATGGGTACATGATGATTTTTACTAAGGATATCCACGCGGATCTTTAATGTGGTAGTCATCCCGTGGCTTTCCACATCTCAATGCCGTTGACTAATTTAGCTCTTCCGCCTTTGGAGTTAATTTCTCGACTCCAGGGCAATGAAGTACCCTACGACGTGTCGGTTCTTCCACCCGTAGCTGTTGACCAACAAGTGGGTGATTACTTATACCGGCAATCGTTCCGTTATTTTAACAGCTCCAGTATCCAATAATAGACCGATCCAGGATCATTTCCCTTACGCTTTATTTTGGTTCTGATGCTGCTTTCTGACAGAGTAGGATATGGAAAGGGAAACTTTGGTAATTAGGTGGGAGAATGGGTTAAGGATATAATTTCTCCCAGGTACCAGGAGATTGGGAGATAATTATGGCTCACGTGGGCAGGGTCAGGCAATTTCAGAAAAATGTTTCAAGTAATATTTATCAAAATCATTATACAGGTAGTCTTTACTGAAGTACAAATAAAATGTATTGTTAAGGTCTGTATATGCCATAAGAAATTCAAAACTATCTTTTCATTATCAGTTTCAGGAATTTTAACTTTAATTACTTTATGGTTTTGATAAGTAATGAACTTTGTTATTTATTATTTCGTCTAAAATGGGTATTCCTTGATTCGTTGTTTCGTTTGCGGTTGAATGTTTTGTAGATTCGTCTGAGCTTTCGTCTTGTGTATCTATTTTGTCTGGAGGTATTCTTATGTCTGAAATAATGTTAACTCGTCTCGATTCGTTATTGTCACTTGTTGAAGGTTGTGGGTCTAATGGATTCTCTGCAAAATTTTGGAGGTATGTTAAAATATCTTCGTCTACGTCTCCAAGATTATTTACTATTGATTAATCTTCTAGTGCGTTAATTGTAAAACGAGATATACAGTTTGCGTTTGTATTGTGTTTTCCTTTTTTATAGATAATTTTGTAATCATGTTCTTATAGTTTTAGACGCCATCGTATTAATTTTGAGTTTGGCTCTTTTAGACTAAAAGGCCAAGATAATGGTTTGTGATCCGTGTATATGTAAAATATTCTTCCGTAAAGATATGGTCTAAAATGTTTACAATTTAGTGGCCCATACAATTGCTAATAGCTCCTTTTCTATAGTCGAATAATTTGTCTCTGATTTATTTAGTGTTCTTGAGGCGTATGCAATGGGTCGATCATTTGGTATATTTCCTTGTGATAATACAGCTCCAATTGCAAAAGGGCTAGCGTCTGTCGTTATTATAAATGGTTGAGAAAAATTTGGACATTGTAAAATAGTCATTTGTTAAAATTTGTTTAAAGTTTGGAAACAGTCAATAAAATCTTTATCATGGGTTACTTTCGAACCTTTTTCAAACATTTGGTCATTGGTTTAGTAATTTTAGCAAAATCGTTTATATATCGTCTATAGCAGGGGTCACCAATTAGCGGACCGTGGTCCGCATCCGGACCGTGAGCTACTTTTGTGCGGACCGTCATTAAATTCAGAAGATAGCGTTTGGCAATTTTGAAAAGGTTTGGCCACGAAATTGTATATTATGTTTGACTCAACTTATGTGCGCGAAGCTGCTTTATCAAGAATGAACTTTATTAAAAATCTGTACAGATCTCAGCTAACAGATGAATATCTCAACTCCACAATGAGAATCAGTTGCACCAAACTCACTCCAAACTTCAGACAGGTTGTACATAATAAAAAATGTCATTATTCTCACTGATAATTTAATTTTGTAAATAATGACAAATTTTCTGATTCGGTTTTTTTGTGGATTCCTGTTCAAACATGTCCCGTTAAACAAATCAAAAGGGACCCGGGATGCCGGGCAAAATAATCTTTTTATCCAAATTCAAAATTACCTTTTAGCCCCGAAAATTGTATTTAAAAAACGGTCTCTTGTCATTTTTTTCAAAAGTTGATGGTTTTCGAGTTATAAACGATTTAAAATCTGAAAAATGTGAAAATACCTACGCATTTTCGAGGTTTAAAAACTCATATGTAAATAATTAGTTTTCAGGTTGCCAAGTGCCTAAATTGGAGTTTATAAATTCAATTTCAAGATTCTAACGAGTAATCGGGACTTACTTCAATATAGACCGTTGTTTTTTAATTGTTAACTGTCGCACTTATTATACATATTATATGTACTTATGCAAAAAATGCCCAAATACTTCACATTTATTAAAATTTTATAATTTATTATTAACATATTTTTTTCTTAATGGTTTATTTATTTATTCATTAATTATTGCCAATGTGTTAATTAAATACGCCAATAAAAACAAACGGTCGAAATTGAAATAAACCCCGATAACCCATCATAATCTTAAAATTGAATGTTTAGATTTCAATTTAGGCGCTTGACAACCGCAAAAATAATAATGTACACATGAATTTTCAAACTTCGAAAATGCTTATTTTCGCATTTCTCAGTTTATAAATCGCTTAAAACTTGAAATCTATCAAGTTTTGAAAAAAAATGACAGACAATCTTTTTTGTTCAAGGTGACCCAAAAATGCTAAAAACATATTTTCGGGAGCAAAAAGGTGATGTTTTGGATTTATTAAAAAACTGTTAAAAACAATTTCTGCCTAAAAATTTCGCACTGCACCCTTCTGATTTGTTTACCAAATTGGAACAACCAGACAGGTAGTGTTAACTCCGGACCCCGGAAGTGTCATAGGTTTTCGAAACGGACCCTCAGGAAATATAATTGGTGACCCCTGGTCTATAGTAACCTAGTAATCCTAAAAAGCTTTTTAGTTCAGTTTGGGTTTTTGGAATGGGAAATCTTTTTATGGCTGCGATTTTATCAGGGTTTGGTTTTACGCCTTAAGGTGTAATTACATGTCCTAAATATGTACAGGGTTATTCACTATATTTTGACCCCCCCTGTAAACTGCTTTATTTACAGAATTAGAAAAAAATGTAAAATACAAAAGTTATTCGATTTTTAAAATATGATTTTTTAACATATATAACATACTAGTGACGTCATCCATCTGGGCGTGATGACGTAATCGACTATTTTTTTAAACGAGAATAGGGGTCCTGTGCTAGCTCATTTGAAAGGTAATTAAATTCTCTATTCAGTAATAGAAACATTAAGATAATTATTTATACAGGGTGTCAAAAAAAATGTATTTAATTAAATTAATTGACATAAAAAGAAGAATGTATGTAATTTATTTAATTTAAAATACATTTTTCTGCTGTCAGAAAACAGAAATAAAATTTTATTGCACAAATAAACATTGATTTTTGCTTAAATTCAATGTTTAAACTGCCAAGAGGCAGATGGGTGTCAGCTTGAACATTGAATTTGTAGAAGTGGAAAGTAAGTTTATTTGTTCAATAAACATTTATTTCTGTTTTCTGACAGCAGTAGAATGTATTTTGAATTAAAAAAATTCCAGACATTTTTCTTTTTGTGTCAATTAATTTAATTAAAAAAATTTTTGGACATCCTGTAAAATTAATCATGTTAATGTTTATATTACTGAATAGGGAATTGAATAACCTTTCAAATGAGCTAGCACTCGACCCCTATTCCCATTTAAAAAAATAGTCGATTACGTCATCACGCCCAAATGGATGACGTCATAAAATCATAATTTAAAAATCGAATAACTTTTGTAGTTTACATTTTTTCTAATTCTGTAAATAAAGCAGTTTACAGGGGGTCAAAATATAGTGAATAACCCTGTACATAACTTTTTTTCGTATAAATTCTGACTTGTCTAATTGAACTTTTAGGTTACTCTGTCTAAGTCTGTCGAAAACTATTTTTAAATTTTCAAGGTGCTCTTGTAAAGATGTACAATAAATTAAAATATCGTCTAAATATACTATACATGTTTCGTCTGTTAATCCTCTTAAAACATTGTCAATAACTCTCTGAAATGTCGAGGGTGCATTTTTCAAACCAAAAGGCATTATTTTAAAGTTAAAGTGACCTTGTGGTGTACTAAAGGCTATTTCTTCAACATCTTGTGGATCTACTTCTATTTGGTGGAAGCCACTTGCAAGATCTAGTGTCGAAAAGTAATTAGCTCTTCCTAATTTATCTAAAATTTCTGTTATGTTTGTTAATGGGTATTTATCATCTACGGTTCTCTGGTTTAACTTTCTTTAATCGATTACTAGATGCCATTTCTTTTTCCTGTAACATCTTGTTTTTTTGGGACCACCCAAATAGAACATCTTATTTATTTGGGATTTAACTTCTTCTCGGTGAACTTCCGGGAAATGATATGATTTTGTATATATTTCAGAATCATCAGTAAGTTTAATTTTATGTTTAAGACTGTTGATAAAACTTTAGGGTATTCCTTCGCAATAAAATATGTCTCTGTATTGGAAACAAAGCTTTTTTAGTAATTCTCTTTCTTCTTTGTTGCAATGATTTATCCTTATATTTTTTAAATTCCTTTTTAACATGTCATCATCATTAATAGACGTTTATTCGTCAGTTTCCATCTTTCTTATAAAATTAATCTTTACTATATATAATGGTTCTATATCTAAGGGTTCAGAAATACTTAACGTTGTCTTATATTTGCTTATATTCGTAATAGTGACCGAATTTTTTATATTCTGGTATACCTAATATTTCATTTCCGATATTTTGACTAATTGCTTAGCTCTAGGGGGAATGAATATTAAATGATTAAAAGTTGATTTGAGATATAATATATTCTTTTTACTGGTTCCAAAAATTATGGGTATCGTTACACAAGGCGTTTTCAATTGTCTCGTGTTGACGTTAATTGAAGCTTTCAATTTTTGTAATAAATCTATACCAATTAATCCATCAAAATTTTCGCTAAATTTAAAAACATAGAACTTATTATATTGTTTTACTTTAAAAATGTTAAAAGCTGGAATATTAATTATTTCATTGTGCATAGAAATTCCGTGAGCCGTCTGTATATTAAAATTGTCGTAAGAAGTAAAATTTTTAGAATATTTATGCGCTAACTGTGGAGATATCAAACTTTTGGAAGACCCAGTAGTCTAGAGTGTGGGGATATCACGGGATGGGGATTGAGTTTTATAATTGCTCTCGTAATGAGGTAATGAAAAGGCTACTGAACTTTGAACTTTGAATTGGGTGATCGTAATCAGTGGGACTATTATTATTTTCAAAGGGGTTTTCGAATTGTATTTGATCGTAATTTATTTGCTGATTAAATAATTGCGTGGAGCTAAAATGTGGTTTAGATCTTAAAAAAGTATTTCTTGACTTTGTGTCCATCCGTTCTGGATGGTATTGGTTTTCATTTTGGGGTCGATTATTATCGTTTCTTTGTTGAAAATTAGAATTATTACTATCGAAGTTCCTTGGTCGAAAATTAGAATTATTGTTGTCGAAATTTCTTGGTTAGAAATTGGAATTATTATTATTGAAATTTCGGAAGTGATTTTGGTGTGGTTGAAAAGTATTGTTAGAATTAAAATTATTATTTTGATATTGTGGTTTGATATTTTGATACTGGTAAGGTGGAAATCTCATACTAGGGCGATTTTGTTGAAAATTATTTCTAGGAATAAAAGTTTGATTAGAAATATTGTTTCTATAGGGTCTGAGGGTCTGAAAGAGTTTTGTGAATTTAAATTATTTCCTCGTTGTAACGAATATAGAAAATTTTCTTCTTCTATAACGAAGCTCGTAGCTTTCTCTAAACTCTCTGGGTTTCTCAATCTTATGTTAGTTTGTAACGATGAGGGTAAGCCTCTAATGCAGAGGTTCTCAATCTGTGGTACATATCATTATTGGCGGTGGTACACAAAACACAGAAAAATTAAAATAGTAGTACTTAGTAAGTATTGATAATACAATTTAAAAATATAGGGGGTACCAAAAATAATAAAAATAACTCTATGTGGTACATCACTCAAAAAGGTTAAGAACCGCTGCTCTAATGTATGTTTTTAAACATAAGTCATCGTAACTTTTTATTCTAATTAATTTCTCTTGTGCTGTAATATTAAGCGTATTTAATTTTTGGGCCACTAAACTACGTGTTTTTTGGTAAGGCATGCCAAAATTATAAGGGGTTTCATTTTTAACAGGCCTCAACTTTATCACGTCCTGGGTAAGGCAATCGGGATCTCTCTGATCTTCAAAACTAAGATTAAGGGCAGCTCTTACAAGTTGCCATGTATCTAATTCTGTCCTAGGGTAACAGAGCTCCTATTAACATTTGAGCTCTTCCATTTAATTTACCTAATATAGCTCGAAGTGAAAAGGTATTCAAAGTGCCATCTGCTTGGCTAGCAAAATTAGTAGGTAATTAAATTTTTACAATTTTTTATAAATATGGTTAAGGTATGTGGATTAGTATCGTATGCTGGGATACAATCTTAGTATAGTTTTAACAATTGGTAGTTTGTTTGAGCCATTTCGTTTTCTTTATCACTATTTTTAAATTTAATTTAATTCTGCTACAATACTACTTAAATCTAAATTACTATCAGTTTCACTCATCAATATTTATTTTTTTTTACCCAGTGTAATAAAATATTTTTTCAACTTCAATATAATAAAAATATTTTCAAAATATAATAAAGAATTCCTTTTCTTATTTAAAATAAAATTCTCGTAAAATAATAAAATCTTAAAAATCGTTTACTGTCGTTATCTCTCTGACTATAAGTATTTTCAAATATGTACAGAAAAATATAAAATTGAAAAATAAAATGGAAAAATAGGAAACACATTAAAATGTAAATCATCAACATTTCTGCATATAGGATTCGACGATTTTGTTCTTCTCCCAGGTATCGTTGAAACTACTGCTTAAAATGTACTGCCTCTAGGGTTCGACGATTCTTGTTCTGTCTCCAGGTCTTGGTGATAACTTGTCTAAAGCTGGTCTTGGACACTTCCACAAAAAGTTTGGTTTCCGGCAAATCGTTAAAACGAAAAACTATTCGCGATACCGTTCGATTTTTGTAACGTAATTTTGCGACGTAATTTCCGAAAAATCCTGCTGACTACGCCAGTGAAATTTCTAAGTCCAAGAACAATGTTTTTAAAAAAGATCTTTATTAACAAGGGACTACTTACTACAATACAACGCAAAATAAGAGTGACGCTATATAATGCAGAAAGTCAATTTATAATCTCGGTGACGCCGAGGTGAAGCGTGCTGACGCGGTCCTTTTATTATCTATATGTGCAGGGGCGTAACAGAGGCCCCCGCAGCGCGAAGCTTGCGGGGGCCCCAATCGAGCAGGGGCCCTATTTTGTCGTCTGATATTATGTAAAAATCTGTTATAGGCACATATATGATTTTACTTTGTGTGTTTAAATTTAAAAACGTAAATTTCTAAATAAGCGTTTCCGCAAGTGAATCATCTCATATCTAGAAACTTAATCATTTCCGGTCTCACGAACTTTTATAAGTGACGACAATAAACTATAATGCTTTGTACGCGACTTTTGAAAGATTTGAGAATTGGCAATTTGCCTAATTTTAGAACAATATTTCTAAATCTAGAAATGGGTTTTCTCTTTAATCTTTACCTACGTTTAGTATTTCGGTACAATTATCCAGAGGCGTAACAGAGGCCCCCGCAGCATGAAGCTTACGGGGGCCCAAATATGTAAATGGTCCCATCTTGTTGTCTAATATGTAAAAATGTGTTGTTATATTATTTGCATACATGCGTTTTTTAAGCAGTGCAGTATTTGATAATGAAGTTGTCCATCCGATTTAATAAAATTGTAAATACATATATTCGCCGATAGTAGATAGTGCACGAAGAAAGTTGTTCATCTCATAGAATAATACTAATGTAATCATTTAGTAATTTTTGTTCTATTTTATTCTATATCAATAAAGATGAAAAATGTAAGTCGTCATAAACAATGCATGAATACACCAGTGATGTGGGAGGGAGAGGATGTGACATGTGCCGAGAATATGGGATCGGTTCGGCCATGTTACCTTTCTTATTGACACTATTGACAGGTCGTGTTGTTTGGTGAATTTGTGCATTTAAAGAATTTATTTTATACATTATTTTGAACTTATTTTTGTTGTGTGTTTCAGTGATTTTGTAGTGACAATAATATGCCGTCGTGTGCGTACCCATTGTGTGATTATAATGCCGGAAATAAGAAAAAATTCTCCTCCAAAGTCACTTTACATGGGTTAGTATGTAAACGTAAACAGTGTACAGGGCGGTATTGGGTCTATTGAATAAAAATAAGTATTTGCTTTTACTTCCTCGTATTTAAGTATTTACCTAATAGTAATTAAATAAAGCATTAAAGAAATGATTTTATTCAATTAATATTAAGTAATTACTTAAATACTTGTAAGTAAAAGCAAATACTTCTTTTTATTCAATAGACCCATTATCCATTTTAGTGATAATGCATGTAAAAAGAACAGGTAATTTTTTAAACTTGGTTTATATGGTTGTAGTTTTCCTAAAGATGTTAAAAGGAGAGAGGCCTGGATTCAGTTCGTAAATAAAGAGAACTGGGAACCCAGGAAAGGTAGCAAATTATGTACAAGACATTTTGAAGAGAGGCATGTAGATAGGACTTCCTTAGCTCATCCTATTCGTTTGCGAGAAAATGCAATCCCTACAATTGGTGAATCTCAGGTAACAATTATTATAAATATTAATAAATTATATAAATAAGTAATTAATTAAAATAATATAAGTAATATTCTGAAATAGGTACACCTTGAACCTGAATATTACACAACATACAATAATTTCAGTAATACATTTTAGGTCTGGATCAAGCGTATGAAAAAAAAGTTGATTAATAGCAACCTGAAAATTTGTTAATAGCTTAAGGGTGTCTAGTCGGATAAACTTTGATATATGGGAACACTGGAACGGGGGAAATTTTAATTGTGGAACAGGTTAAAAATTTGAAACAGTCAGATCACGAAAACGTCAAATGTATTTTGTCCGACAGGGCTTCCAATTGATTTGTTACCCTTTCATGAAACTCTCATGCAAAAATCAGACTGAGATTTATCACCTGTCATAATTCCTGTCATTTGACATCTTCTGTGTGTTCCACTCATTATAATTCCCATTTGGTGATAAATAGCAGCCTGATTTTTGCATGAGATTTTAATGAAAGGGTAACAAATCAATTGGAAGTTCTGTTGGACAAAATACATGTGACATTTTCGTGGTCTGACCGCTACAAATTTTTAACCTGTTCCAAAATTAAAACTTCCCTGTTCCAGTGTTCCTATATATCAAAGTTTGTCCGACTAGGCACACTTAAGCTATTAACAAATTTTCAGCTTGCTATTAATCATGTTTTTTTTCATATGCGGGATCCAGACCTATTTCACTTGCTTTCATTGGCAAATAAGTTTGTATAGGTAATAGGTGTGTACGGGCAGATTTCAACTAGGTTCTTGATATTCTTTTTATAATTTTGTATATTATGTACTAAGTAAATTATAAAATACTAATTAATTAAATTAAGAGGTCTCCTATCAAGGTTCAAATTTTTATAATATTTTGTAGGAATAACTCATTTATGAATTCTTTATTAAGCACTTATACAATCTAAACTTACCTTTAGCCTTTTAGAATGGTGTGGAATACGGAATAATTACTTGCATTCTACATATAAATACATTCACAAAATGAGACATCGGAAAACATAGTGAGTAATATTCATGTCCATGATACTGCTTTAAAATGATCAAAATATTCACTAACAGAGTAAAAAGCAAAACTCAGAAGATATTTTTTCAGAATTACTTTAAATTTATTGATTGTAAGGTTTTTATTGTTGTAAGGTTTAATAAATTTCTTAGGTGACAGGAAGAGTGTTGTGAAAATTAAAGAATCAAGCTCAGAACCATACACGACAAACAAAGGAGTACCACAGGGATCCGTGCTGGGACCATTATTATTCCTAATTTTTATTAACGATCTACCAGATCACATAAGGGCACTTATAATATCAATGTTTGCTGACGATACCTCGTTAATAGTCTCTGCACGTACACTCGAGGAATTACAAATGGCAATGAAGACTGTTGTTGACTGCTTTAGATGCTGGTGTAATACCAACAGACTCATTTTAAACATTGACAAGACAGAAATTATTTATTTTCATTCATACAACTCATCAACCAATGACTATAACTTAACCATCCATGATAGAAACAATATGTTATCTTCCACTCAGTCTACAAAGTTTTTGGGTGTGTTCATTGATTGTAATCTGAAATGGTCAGAGCAAGTGAATTCAGTGAACATGAAATTGAATAAAGCTTTTTATGCTACATCTAGAATTAAAAACACACTACCCATATCGGCATTAATAAACGTTTATTATAGCCTTGCTTACAGCCACATGTGCTATAATGTAATTTTATGGGGGAACTCAGTAGATAGTGCCAAAGTGTTCATTACCCAAAAAAAATTATCCGTAAAATTTTTAATTTGGATTATCAACAATCTTGTAAACCAATTTTTATTAAACATCAAATTTTAACTTTCTACTGCCTATATATCTATAAATGTTTACTCTATGTAAAACAGGAAATAAATACATTTCCAGTAAATGCAGATAATCACTATTACAATACAAGAAGTGCTGAATCTTTACGAGTTCCTAAACACAGAACATACAAATTTCAAAATAGCTTCAGATATATGGGTCTGACCTTATACAACCATTTGCCAAAAGCTGTGAAAGAAATACCACTCTCCACTACATTTAAAAAAAATGTTAAAGATTTACTCATAACAGAAGCATATTATTCGATAAATGAATATCTGGAGGACAAACTGCAGTAGCTTCATATTTTACTTGTAAGAATGTTATTTTTATATATTTTATGTTTTGTCAATTTTTGTTACACTGTCAATATTGTATTATACACATTGATGTTTTTTTTATATACTGAATTGTGTATTGACGTATCCTATACATTTATTTTGAATGTCTTAAAGGATCAATAAAGTATGACGATGGCTATGACTATGTGGCACATGACAGAGGCTCGAAACAAATGACTGTGAATGAAAAGTCCTATACCCATGAACGATCACATCAATCACTTATTTTGTATTTAATATCTTTTTTGACGTCAACTTTACAAAGTAACAAGACACGCAACACACACACTACACATTACTCCCCTGACTTAGTAATAAGTTATACAATTACGTGGCTAAAGGTTCTAGTTCTAAACCAAAGCCAGAATCAGAGGAAAAAAAATCTTTTTCTATAACAAACGTTTGTTATTTATAGAAAAAGACAGCAAATACAAAATAAGTGATTGATGTGATCGTTCATGGGTATTCTTTCATTTTTCCGACTGTATATTACTGTTTATTTATATTTTTTTATATTTATAATATTATACAGTGAGGATGTTTGAGTTTGCATAAATTCATTATCTCGAGAATGGGCAAATTTGAAGAGAAATCCTCAGACAGGTCGATTTTTGTTTTTAATTTAGGACTTTTTGGCTTATATATAATACTAGTGACGTCATCCATCTGGACGTGATGATAGCTCATGTGAAATGGTATTTTATTCTCTATGCAGTAATATAAACAATAACCTAATTAATTATTCATACAGGGTAGCAAAAAAAATGTTTTTGAATTAAATTAATTGAGATAATAAAAATGTACCTATGTAATTTATTTAATTCAAAATACATTTTACTGTGGTCCGAAAACAGGAAAAAAATGTTTATTTAATACATAAATATTGTTTTTCGCTTAAATTGTCTGCCTCTTACCAGTTTGAACATTTAATTTAAGAGAAAAGCAATGTTTATTTTCGAAATTAACATTTTTTTCTGTTTTCTGACAGCAGTAAAATGTATTTTGCATTAAATAAGTACATACATTCTTCTTTTTGTCTCAATTAATTTAATTAAAAAAAATTTTTTGGCCCCCTGTATAAATAATTAGGTTATTGTTTATATTACTGAATAGAAAATTAAATAGCCTTTCAAATGAGCTGTCCCACAACCCCTACTCCCATTTAAAAAAATCATCGATTCCGTCATCCACGATGGATGACGTCACTAGTATATATATGCCAAAAAGCCCTAATTTAAAAATAAAAATCGACCTGTCAGGATTTTTCTTCAAATTTGCCCATTCTCGAGATAATGAATTTATGCAAACTCAAACGTCCCTCACTACATATTCATATATATTGGTTTTATGTTTATTTAATACTTATTCAGTATGCTTTTTTATTTCTTGTAAATCTATATTACATATTTTATTATTATCTCTTTGATATTGTGATATTTAGCGTTTGTTTTTTTCTTTTAGGTGCTACAAATGCAGGAGAATTCAAAAGTGAGGATATTATCTAATATCAGTATAATGTCAGAAAGGAACGTAATTTCCAATGTATCTCCAGATATTCCTAGTACATCATGTGAGTTAACTCCTAGGAAGTGGAAGATATCTAAAGAATTAGGTCGTTCGCAGAAAATTAGTAGTGAACGAAAACGAAGATTAAGGAATGTTCGTCGAAGACTACAAAGAAGTGAGAAACAAGTAGCTAACATGAAGAATGTAATTGAGAAACTCAAGAAAACAAGGTTGGTTCAAGAAGAAACATTGGATCTTCTTGAAAAATTAGGAGCACCTAAAGAAGTTCTTCTGAGGCAGTTAAAAAAAGTTGAAAAAAAAGCGCTACCTAAGCAATATTCAGAGCAATTGCGGACATTTGCTCTGACACTACATTATTACTCACCTGCGGCGTATAAATATGTTAGACGAACATTTGATACATGTTTACCTCATCCTAGAACTCTAAGTAGATGGTATACAGCCATTGATGGTGAACCTGGTTTTACGAAGGAATCTTTCGATGCCTTAAGACTGAAAGTCAACTCATGTAATGACAAAGTAATATGTGGTCTAATATTTGATGAAATGTCTATCCGGCAACAGGAAGAATGGGTTCCAGGCAAAAAATGTTATGGGTATGTTGACATAGGTACTGGTGTACAGGAACTGGTGTTAGCCAAAAACGTCCTTGTATTTATGGTTAACTGTATTAATGGTGCCTGGAAAATGCCTGTAGGATATTTTTTGATAGCTGGCTGCACTGGAGAACAGAAAAAAGGTTTGGTTCTGGAGTGTCTGCGAAAGTGCCATGAAGTAGGTGTAGATGTTGTAAGTGTTACTTTTGATGGGGCTCCTGTTAATCTTACGATGGCTAAGCTATTAGGATGTAATTTGAATCATTCATCCCTACAAACTTTTTTTAAACATCCTTGTACAGACAAGGATGTAGTTATAGTTTTAGATCCTAGTCATATGATTAAGTTAATTCGTAACACTTTAGGTAATAAATCTAGTTTTGTAGATGACAAGAATAGATTTATTGATTGGAGGTATTTTAAGGAGTTGCATCATCTTCAACAGAGTGAATCTTTTCATTTAGCCAATAAATTAAAGGCCCAACATGTTTATTTTCGTAGACAAAAAATGAAAGTGTCACTGGCTACTCAGGTATTAAGCGAAAGTGTTGCAGTAGCTTTAGACTTTTGCAATAAAGAGTTAGGTTTGTCACAATTTTCTGGAGTTGAAGTAACTGTTAGATTTGTAACAATCATGAACAAATTGTTTGATATACTTAATTCCAGAAGTTTGTTGCAGCATGGCTTTAAAAAGCCTTTAAGTTTAATTAATTATGATAACACTGTCAATTTTTTAAATGAAGCAGACAAATATATTAGTGAGTTAAAAGCAGCTCCAGGTCAGGACCTCTTAATGTTAGATACAGATTGTTTTACTGGATTTCTTGGATTAAAAGTATGCATATCCAGTATAAAAGTTCTTTTTAACCAGTTAGTTGTTTCTTCTACATTAAAGTATTTACCATTTTATAAGGTATCACAAGACCACATAGAATTATTTTTTAGTTCAGTTCGAGCACAAGGCGGTTACAATAATAACCCAAGTGCTAGACATTTTCAGTCAGCTTATAAAAAAATTTTGGTACATGTTGAACTATAATTAAAAAATAAATTTAGTGGTAACTGCTTTCCTTTGGAAGATTTAACTATTTTAAAATGCAATCCCACCGATCACATTAATATCACTTCCAGAGATTATAGGTTGAGTGGTAGTTGCACTACTGACGTGCCAGTAGATATAAGTGATCATGATCACAGCTATATTAATCCTTTTTCTGTTTATTCAAAAAGCATAATTACATATATAGCTGGTTATGTTGTGTTTTACTTACAAAAAAGAATAGTCTGTAATGAATGTTTAAGTGCCTTAGTAAGTGTCACTCGTAACAACTTTTTATTTTCATTTATTGATAAAAAAAATAAAAAAGGATTGCAATATCCATCTGAGAGTGTGATCGATATATGCTTTATGGCTGAGAAAATTTTAAAAGAGGTCCCTTCTCCAACTCGTATGAATACTGATGAGTTAGTTACAAACGTTTTGCGGAGGTACATAAACAACGACATCTTTTTAAATTTACTTAGTCATAGCATGGATCAACAATTCTCAGATAATCACAGAATGCTCCTAATAAAGGCTGTAGCTAGTCGCTATATTGATATTAGGATGTTCTATATGTGCAGGACTAGGACTGACAAATCCCGCACCACGAGACCTCTAATTAATAAAGTAGTATTATTTAGTGGACACTAAATAATTTGTTGTGGTCAATACAATTTACTATTTTATTTGGCAATAGGCCACAATTTTAAGTTTGCCATTGTCAAGTCCGCAGTTCCGGTCTGTTGAGGGATATTCCAAACCATTTTTTTTTTTGTTTATAAATGAAAAAAAGTATAGATTTTTTCTTGTACTAATTAATGCATTAGAACATTCGGCACAAACTATTTTTAGTTTCAATGAGTGAACAAAATGACCTGCTCTATATATGCAATCATAATGCCTACTTCATTAAAAGCTGGATCTTGCGATAAGATTTTTAAAATCTCTTGAAGATTTATTTATGTGCACGATGGGATTACATTTTAAAATGGACACTATGTAATAATATGCAGTTGCCTCTAAAGCTATCACTTAGTTCAACATGAACTAATAACTTTTTGTAAGCTGAAATGAACTGGCGAGCTGTCGTGTCATAATTAAGCCACCTTGTGATCTAATACTTTCAAAAAATAGCTATATATGATCCTGGGAGAACTTATAGAATGGTAAATAAGTTAATATGCCAGAAGTTACAAATGATTTGTATAAAAGATATAAACTTTTTATGTCTACTTTAAGACCTCAAAATCCTATGTGACGAAGAGTGTCTAACAAAAGAGCACCACCAACATTAGTTTTTAACACACTAAGGTATTTTTCAGTGGACTATAGAAAACTACTTATTTCTGAATAATTTTGAATACTTTCTTTTATAACTAAACTGTAACAAATTTCTAGATTTAAGGACGTCAAATAAATTATTCATTATCATAACAAATCTAGCTGTGGCTTCAATTTACGTTAATTGCTATAACTGCAGTTCCTTTGAACAAAAGACCAAAGCGGATGCAACGCTTTAGTTAAATAAATGAGTAGCAAGACGAACTGTTTTTTTGGTTATAAAAAGCTACATACTGAGATCTTAATTTATTAGCAAGATGAAATGATTCTTGTTCTTGCAAATTTGCGAAATAAGCTCTTGTAGGTAATTCCACAATATAACTTCATTGTTATCATCGAACATGATACACATCCCTCCTAAGGTATTATACGAACTAATTTTAACATATCGCAACCTAGTTCATTTGTGCCACAACTGCAAAAAATTCGAATTTTGGGTTAAGTCTGTAAAATATTGCCTATATAATGGCCCATCTAATGCAATACAGCCTGAACTAAAATATTGTTTTGGATACGTATAAAGTAAGTTACTTCGGTATTTCACTGTAGGGTTTTTGGAGGTTTTGAAAATGCAATACGGTCATAACTGGGAGATGTGACGATAATATACACTGCCACAATACAACCGATGTAATTCAATACGTTCAATACGGCCACAACTGCAAAAATCAAGAGAGATGTGGCGATAATATACACTGCCACAATACAACCGGTATAATTCAATACGGCCACAACTGCAAAAATCAATTGATTTTTTCATTATATTGCCGCCGTATCTCCTAAGTATTGTTTTATAAATGACTTTCTTCACAATGCAATATCGCCATAACTATCAAAACAATAATAACGTTTTATTTTTAATAAATTGTAATAAGATCCAGCCAATAAGTGTATAATTTACTACCTAAATTGTAATTTTGAAGCCAGTCACTCTCAAAATAAATTATTTACAGGGCATAACGCATTTACTACAGAACGTTTTGCTCATTTCTCGAGAATATTGTGTTTTGCACTTGTGGCACTATTGAAGTAGGTGTGAGATATGGCAAGGATCCAAAAACAGTACATCATCACCATTTAAAGGATGTTTGAAGCTCGTTTTTAAATTATTATGGTTTAGGTTACAGCCAAGATGAGCTGCCATTGTGAAATTTACTTGGCGGCCCTTTACAAGTTATACTTACTACCTTTATGTCAATGTTATGGGATTTGTGTAGGCACTATTGGACTACACCTTTTGTGTTTTGCTCTCCTGTAATTCCTTCTATTAAAAAATATCCAACTGGAACCGTGAAATGGCCATTGATACAGTTCAGCAAGAAAACAAAGGCGTTAGTGGCCTCTTGAGATCCTGTTCCCATATCGATATAACCATAGCATTTGTCTCTTTCAGCAACCCATTCCTCATGTTGTCGGATAGAAATTTCATCTAATTAAACTGCATAATTTATCAGGATCTAACAATGCTTTTGTTTCCAAAGCTCTAAAAGACTGCAGTAAAGCCAGGTTTACCATCAATACTTTGATACCATCTGTTCCATGTTCTTGGGTGCAACAAGTAAGTTTAAAAAACTGTCCTTACATAATTATATGCAGCAAGTGAATAATAATGTAGGGTCAAAGCAAAGACTTTAAATTGCTCCGAATATTATCGAGGTAGTGATTGATTTTTACATTTTCTATTGCCTTAGAATAATTTCTTTTGGTCCATCTATTTTTGAAATAATATCCAGAACTTCTTCCTCTGAATAATTATGTTTCCTAAGTTCCGACTCAATATTCTTCATGACTGCTAGCTTTTTCTCTCTTCGTAGCAGTTTTTTATATCGAGGAAAATTTTCTTCTTCTTCGGCTACTGATTAATCTGCTGCGATTTAATTGTACCATTATAGTTCTTCTATTATATTATACTTTAAATTACTTTTTATACTAGGTCTCTTTTTTTACTCACAGAAACTAGTATAGCAAAATTAAGCCGCTTGTCCATAGAAACCACAATGAGTTGTAAACAAGAATAAACGGTACGGCATGTTGTTGATACCTTGTTTACTATAAATTTAGACGTTTATCATTTTCAGTGACAGTCACATTAGTGCATTTGTTGTATTTCTTGGTTTATTTGGATTTATTGTTTCATTTGGATTTTCATATTATTTAAACTTTTAATTTTTGTAGATGTCATTGTTTTTATTTTCAAACATAATTGTTAGAACGACTAACTGTTGCTCTTTTAATTTGATTACTTTCGGAAGTATTTATTTTTACGCTACTAAGACAACTAATATTTTCTAACTTATAAATTGTCATTACATTGAGAGATATCAATGATATTACATATCGACGTACGTTTTACTTAATGTTTTGATTTAAATTGTTTACAAATGAATCATGACGTTTGTGCAAAGATATAATGGAACAACTATAATTTCCGTTTTCTTGGTGTAACATCAATATTCATATCGTCGCCTTAGTACCATAACTTGATAACTCCAAAATTGATGTTTTTGAGATAACTAGTTCACAAGATGTATTTTATTTGCCTCCATATTGCGTAAAAACTTGATAACTCTCTCCAAGCGAGTTATAACTATTTATTTATGATTGACGAAGGTTGATAAAACTCAAATGCCCCTAATATTCAGTGCTACAACTTGACAAGATAAGTTATCAAGTTATTGTTTAATCGGAATATTCGTTAATGCAACATATGTACACTGAATGCTACAACTAGCTAATTAGAGTTATCTAGTTGTAGCACGTGTTTTTCTGAAACCATTGAGCTTACCGCTTAATTGCTATCTCTTTATTCGGTTCATGTTAATGCAAAAATTGAAGTGCGAGAATTGTTAGTAGATCTGGCAACGCCCATGGCAGAGGGCTAATTTTTACCAAAATAAAGCTTAAAAAATCAGTTTTGTTATAAAGTTCACTAAGATGCAACTTGGCACGGCATGCGACATTACCAAATGTTAACATTATGGTAGTGCTAAAAGTTGATAACTTTAATTTTTCGTTATTTTCCATATTGTAAAACAAATTTGCACCGTACTCCTAAATAGATCAGTAGCCAAAAAGTTAAGGAACAGTATTTTAGAGCTGCAGAATGAATCACGTATTTACCAACATCATGGTAGCAGCACAAATATCTTTAAAATCTTTAAACCCGTTTATCTCAAAACTACTAATTTCGAGTTATCAAGTTATAGTATTAAGTTTAGGTGGTTATAGTTATGGTAGTTATAGGTGGTTTATGTATATGGTATGGTTTATGTTTATTAGTATATGGTAGTTATGATACTTATGGTGGTTTAGGTAGTTATAGTATTAAAATTAGGTTTAGGTTATAGTATTAAGGCGACGATATGAGAAATGGGTTCTGTAGATTCAGTTGATGTACTGGGCATATCTTAATATGGAAGTTCAATTTAGTCTATAACATATTTTTTCTATGCTCATACTTTAATATAGGTTCACTACCTGTATCATAATGAGCTTCATTATGATACAGCTTTTCATTACGCTGCAGATTTTTAACTAATAGAATCGCGATATGGCATTAGCGATGAAGGTGGCACACGCGCAATGACCAATGGCGAGTGAAATACATACGCTTTGACAGTTCTTAATATGTAAACAAACTGACTAATTTAAAAATTAAATCTTTTTAAGAAAATGTCTGAAGACGGTAGGGATATTAAAAATTTATCCTCCAAATTCATTTTAATAATTGTAATATTGAAAATATAAATGTATCAACAAAATAATTAATTAAACCATACAACTACTTAATTTCTTTGCGTTACAAAATTAATAAATTTGAATATATTTTTTGTTGTGAATGATCATAGAAAAAATCGTGTATACAACTTGCATTTAATTATTATCATTATGAAGCTCGTATGCTATAAGAAAGTCGCCGCTGGGCGGCTCGTTTCGTATCCGTCATACTCGCTTCATAGTGACCATCATTAAATGCTCGTTGCATAATATACTAACATGTCATAAAAAAGAAAAATGTTATTATCTATAAATTCATATAAAATCTACAATGAAAATATTAAGGTATCTTTTTCGACAGTTTCAATGCTGTCATTCTGTAAACTTTACACTCTTTAGGTAAGACCGATTCTGGAATATGCTGGTGGAACGTGGTATCTTGATTTGGTTCGAGACAAAACTTTGTTGGAAAACATTCAAAGAAAAACCACTTGAATTTCATTGGAACTGAGAAGACCCCCCTATGCAGAGAGACTTAGTATGACCAACCTAACTTCTTTTGAACTTTGCCGACAACGTGGAGACTTAATTATCACATTTAAAAGATTAAAATTCAATTTCAGAAATCTCAACCAAATGTTTACCATAAATCAAGATGAATGCCTCAGAGGTCACCAGTTTAAACTTAAAAAAGAGAACTTCTCTACAAGATCAAGACAGAACTTTTCACTAAATAGATTTTTCGAGAGCTGGAATAACCTTAGTGGTAACATTGTCTCGGCCTCTTCTACCAACATGTCAGAGTGGACCATTTTCTATAACAGTCGAAATATTGTTTTTTATTTCAACCGAATTGTATCTTTTTTTTGTTTTTTTTATTATATCTACTAGTAAGTTACTTATTATATAATTTCATTGTTTGTGTGCATAATAGGGACTTGCCCCTCCGTCCTTGCTTATGAATAATAATAAAAAAGTATTTGTACCTACTTTGTACGCAACTAACAAGTTATCTTCTATTATTCTGATTTCAGCGAAATAAATATACTTTAAGCAGTTTAGTTGTATTTTATTTAAATATTAAACCAATTTTAATACTTACTACTTTCAAAAATTTTCTATTAAAACAATACCAACAATTAAAAAAAAAGGAATATGCTTCCGGATTTAAATCCGGGACCTCTCGACCTGTAGTCGAATGCTCTACCAATCACCCATAATCGCTTTATTTACCTACATGATTTCTCGGACATAATTACAAATCACGGTGACAAATAGATCAAGTGAAGTATAAATATAAAAATGTTTTAATAATACCTACTTATTATCTTACTCCCGAGGAAGACAGATCCAAAGACATAAAAATTATATAAATATAACTAAACACACTAATATATTATTTTCACATCTTATTTGTGCTGATACATACATAACTTGAAAGATTTAACAACTAACTCCATACTGTATGTGTGAGCATGTGCGTGGCATAATAAAAATGCCCTCAATCGCACCTAAAGAAGTATAACTTAAAAAAACCTCTTTGAAGTCGGAAATAGAAAACTGGTTCTTAAATTCAAGACTAGTTATGAACCTTGAAAAAACTAAAGCCGTATTGTATACCTGACAATATTTAACTAAATGAACATCTGATACCCTTCTCTGAATATGTCAAATGCTTAGGGGTTTGGATTGATCAAAACTTATATTTCACATATTCTTTATTTTAGTTTAATAAATTTTATTGTTATTATTATTATTAAAAGTGTACTTGAAAAGTACTAAAAATTAAACTATTTTTATTTCAAATAACTTATTAATCTAACTCGATGCGTATTCTCAAATAAAATCGTAAATACATATTGAATTAATTTGAATCCGGACCTGCCCGTCGCCATATTGGTTGCCTTGGCGAGTGGTCCCATTTAGTAAGTACAGGCAGGATTGCTCGGGTCCTATCCACTCCCTCCCACATCACTGGAATACACCAATAGCTCAATAAATGACGGTTTTGAGTGAAATTATCAGCGTCACGACGGACGTATTTGCTTGACAATTTGGATTTAGGTTTTAGTTACACTCCACTTCAAAGTTGGATTTATGCCGTTGGTTGCTTTTACTTCGGGGGATGACACCCCTCCTTGGGGTGAAAAACATACGTTTAAAATAAGTCCGGAAATGTATAAATTGACTAATTATAAGCAACTTTTGTTCTAAAGAGTTTTTTTATCTATGTTAATACTTTTCAAGTCATTTGCGAGTGAAAATGTTTATTTTTCAACAAAAAAACAACGTTGTCAGACGGGTTTTTTCGCAAATAACAAAAAAATAAGTATTTATCGAATTAAATTTTAGATATCGAAAAATATTTGTAGCAAAAATGTAGCTTATAAGATACAAAAAAACGGTGTACTTATTCATGAAGTCTATCGACACAGTAAAAGCATAGTTAAAGCTCATGAAAAATTATTCTTATTCGTCCAATTCCAAATCGAATATTTTAACCTTATCTAACCAAAAAATAAAGCAATTTTCGGGAAAAACTCATTAAAACTTTTTTTAAATGTTAAAAAAAAGCTTTATTTTTATTTTTATTTTAATTTTTTATAAAAGGTTCTGGCACCAAAATTATACAAGTTACGCTCAAAATAAAGTAGGCGCCTTTTTTGGTAAAAAAAAAAAATCGTGAAAATCTGCCCCTATTTTGCACTCCAAATAAAATTTATCATTAGCGCTTTACCATTTACTTTAAATATTTGTTGTTTATATGATCTCTAAGTTTAACCGGTTCGAAGTTCTTATTTTTGAAAAAATTTGGTTTCAGAGTAAAAAAGGTTTTTTTTATTTTGGAAAAATGCTATTTTTTCAAAATAACTTAAAAAGTATTTAGTGTTAAGAAAAATCTTATAGGGTAAAGAAATGTAGGTCTTGCTTTTATAGATATTTTGGCCTTATTTTGTCTTTCTGTAAGACAAAAATTGGTTAAGATATGGCTGTTTAAAATTTTCATATACTCGTGATTAGTGACTCGTTAAAGCCCTTTCAACTAGAACCCTTTTAAAAATAAGCACTTTTAACCGGTGAACCTTACAGGGTCATATAAAAAAGTTAAGTAATTTGTAAGGCGATAATGATTAGTTTAATTTAGGGGTGCTAAATAGAGGGAGATATTCACAATTTTTTTTACCAAAAAATGGGATTAACTGTATTTTGAGCGTAACTGGATTATTTTTGATGCTAGAAGTTTTTGTAAAAAATAAAGCTTCTTTTAAAAACCTTAAACAAAAGTTCTAATGAGTTGCCCCGAAATGTATTTCATTTTTTGGTTATTTCACATTGAAATATTCGATTTGGAATTTGACGAATAAGAAAAACTTTTCATGAGCTACAACTTTTCTTTTACTGAGTCGATAGACTTCATTTTTGTTTTATTTTTTATAAGCTAGATACACTGTTGCTAACAATATTCTTTTTGATCGAATACTTCTCTTTGAACTATTTGCGAAAAATCGCCTGAAAACGTGTTTTTTGTTGAACAATAAACATTTTTACTCATAAATAACTCGGAAAGTCTTAAGTTGACCAATTCGGTGGTGACACTGAAAATTACACGGTACCGCCGTACTGGGTTGTAACACATATAGGTATTTGTTACACATGTCGCATTTAGTAATTTTTTAAAGGAGGCCCCATTTCCAATTCTGCGGGGGGGGGGGGCGACGGAGTTTGTTACGCCACTGTATATGTGGGTGTCATATGCAGCAGCTTAAACTTATTAGTTCCTAAGATTCTATTTTATTTGTTGTATGTTCAATTTGCAATTTATATAAAATTTTGAAATATATTGTTTTTGTTTTTGATTTACTTTTTAATTATTTTGTATTTTGTAATATTGACGAGTTATCTAATTTCAGTAAATTGTATTTGTTATTGCTATTTTCTGACTGCATTATAAGCTTTCTCCACAAAATGATAAAATTTTAAGTAACAATAAAGCATATTTTTATTTCTATTTCTAAATTGAGTTCACATTTATGAAACAATTTTTTTACGATTTGTTGAATTTTTAACCCCTTAATGTACGCACTCGACTCTGACACGAGCGCGGCTTACTGACAATTTTGTACACGCTCGACTGGGACACAGGCAACCATTAAAGGACATCGCACACATCTTATGGAAAATATAATGTCACTCAAATTCAATAAAACTTACATGAATAGATTCGTTTCAATGTAACGGTCACTTATTATCATTGCGCCAACTCTGAATTTTCAGTAATAAGAGCAGGAATTGATATAACTTAATCTGAAATCAAATGGGTAGGTACATAAGTTAGAGAGAGAAAAAATATTTTAAGATATCCAAATTATCGGGACTTCATAAATCTTCTAAGATTATTAAGCCTCTTACCTTGTAAATCATAAATGACAACGTACTTCCAGTGACGCACCGTAAAACAAGGGTATTTAACGCACTAATGAGAATTTAACAGAATTTTATTTAATTAACACTATTGAATTACGACTTAAATTGCATTCTACTGTGTTTTAACATTATCGATCAATTAAAAGAAAATTAGGCAAATCGTTTGCTTTAGAAAGAATCAAAAGTTTTTGTCACTAGTTAACTTTATCTGGTAATTATTGTAAACTAGTAATTATTATAAAGGGTCGTTACGTTCCGCCAAATGGTTAGTTTTTGTCGAACTGTTGTTCTACTATTAACTATTTTAATTAGTGAAAATGCAGTGTTATATTTGTGATGTTCGAGTTCGTGCTAGAGGTTTTCGTCGAGTTGAGAACTTAGATAATCTTCCACCAAGATTTCAGGAGATTGCATTGGGTCGCCGCATGAACAACAATCTACCGGAAGCCAATTTTGATATTGGGATTGTGATTCACATAAACTGCTACAGATACATCATTGAAGAAATTGAACAAGGTAATGAGGATAATGTGAATGCTTGTAGATTCAAGTGTGTATTACAAAGAAATAATTTATGTTTTGTATGTGATAGAGCTAGAAATCTTGAACGTTTGTCATTAGAAGCTAGAGTAGATATCTACGTGAAACGAGAGATTTTTGTAGGAAAGGGCAGTGATCACATAAATGATGACAGTATGCAAGATCATAATATAATAGAGAATTTGCGTGGTAATATGCATAATGTTAACTTAAGTCCGAAAGAAGTTTCAGAGTGGTTTCAAGCGTTACGTCTGACAGCAATTGAAAATACTACTAATCGTTTCGAGACAGACACGGGTATTCAAGAAGACGACTTCAAAGCATTGACAAACTTAAGCAGAAATAATTTTCAAGATCTTTATACTTATTGCGATGAGGTCATAGTTTATGATAGAACTAGAGTTATTACTAAAAAGGATTTAGTTACATTTCTTATGAAATTAAAATACAATTTAAGTGACGATTTATTAAAAATGTTGTGCTTATATTCTAGCAGATCCAACGTTAGTCTGACAATAACTGCAGTACGTACAAGTCTTTGTCAACGATTTGTTAGAGAAAATCTGGGTTTAGAAGCAATTGGTCGCCAAGAACTTATTAGAACCCATGTTACATATTTTGCTAACTCTTTGTACAATCCGAATCCTGACAATCCTCAAGCCATTATTTACATAGATGGAACCTATCTCAAAATTCCCAAATCGTCTAATTTTCAAAGTCTTCGCCAAACTTACTGTCTACATAAGGGTTATCATTTAATCAAACCTGTTTTAATAATCGGACCTGACGGATATATTTTGGACGTACAAGGCCCCTATTTTTCTGATTCAAGAAATAACGATGCTGCAATTTTACAACATCCCTTGAAGATGAGGAACAAGACGAAGTAAATAACTTGCGTAACTGGCTGCAACCAAATGATATTGTAATTGTAGATAGAGGCTATCGTGATTATATTCATTTATTAAATTATTTAGGCCTAGAATGTCATATGCCACCACTTCTACCAAGAGGACAAAGACAGTTGTCTACTGAAGATGCTAATAAAGCGCGATTAATTACTAAAACAAGATGGATAGTTGAAGCTCGGAATGGACATTTAAAAAGTATTTTTAAATTGTTTTGTGGATTAATACCGGTCCATCATGTGCCTAATATTAGAATGTTTTTAAAAATTGGGTGCAGTTTAATTAATAAATATTTTCCACCTACTCAAATGCAAGATGCAACTGCAGAATTGGCAGAAATAATGCAGGAATTGGCTGCATATGAAAATGTCGTAAAAGCTCGTGTTGAAGTTGACCGTTTGGACTTACAACGTATTCAAGACGATGCATGGGTGAATTTAGATGAACTTATTTTACCAGAATTTCCCATTTTGTCGTTACAACAGATTAGAGATTTTACTATTGGAATCTACCAAGTAAAACTTGCACCCAGTTACATTCAAGAAAAATTACAGAGAGAAAACGTTGAACATTTTACATTTCAAGCACTTTTAGAAGAACAGGGTCTTCTTAGAGCTCGTGTTTACTCTAGATTTCGTCAGGTGACTAAACATCAATTATGGATAGCTTTTCAACCACTCCATCTAGAAAATGACGGTGACAATATACCAATCGACGGCTACTACTGCACTTGCAAAACTGGTGCACGAACTGTTGGATGCTGTGCTCATGTTGCAAGTGTATTATGGTATCTAGGGTATGCAAGGCATGACGCAAATATAAGGTATCCATCAACACAGTTATTACATTCTGTCTTAGACGCTCCTAATAGAGACGTGCATTTGAATCAGTAATTGTTGACTTTTTGAATACCACAACTTAGTTTTTAATTTTTTTATATATATTTTTAATAATTAATGACAACATGGATTAGGCCTAATGGGGAAACCATGCAAAAAAACGCGCCTTGCATTTTACCTCAATAGTGGTAAGGAAATGAATGCATTATTTAATCGAAATTAGTTACAGATTTTATGTATACTTACCATACATAAATAATAAAAAATGATTAGTATTGCACAACATTTACACAGACGAACCACTCACTAATGAATGCATTATTTAATCGAAATTAGTTACAGATTTTATGTATACTTACCATACATAAATAATAAAAAAATGATTAGTATTCCACAACATTTAAACAGGCGAACCACTCACCATTGATAATTTTTAACGAACGCCTATGTAATAATTAAATATTTGGTGAGAAGTAGGAAAGTATATAGACCAGAAAGCCACTGCGCATCCGCTAGGAAAAATATTCTAATTCGGATTTTTTGCACAATCTTACTCAAAAAGGACTCCTTTTAACAAATTTCCATGTTGCCAGGACCAAAAGGTGGTCAAAAATTTTTTAAACGTTTTTTTTTTGTTTTTTTCCTAAAATTATTTTTATTGCATGGAAAAAAGTTTTTTTAGGTTTTTTGGATCATTCCAAACAGAAAAGGTCTTAAGTGACTTTTTTCTAAAAATGATAGTTTTTGACATATAAGCGATTAAAAATTGAAAAATTGCGAAATCGGCCATTTTTAACCCTCAAAAACTATGTGAAAAGCTGAAAACTTGAATGTTGCCAAGGTAGGTAGATATTCTTTAAACATCGATTGATGAAATCCCGAAGAGTTTTTTGCAATACAATATTCAAAACTCCTTTGTTTTTTAATTGCGAATCAAGCGTGCGCGACACTATTTTCCACCGAGAGTATGGTGCAAATGAAAGGAATAAATTCGTTATTTCGAAAATCGGCGACTTTAAGGAAAAATCCCGAAATAGGTCGATTTTTATTTTTAAGTTATGATATTGTGGCATATATGGTATACTAGTGACGTCATCCGTCTGAGCGTGATGACGTAATCGATGATTTTTTTAAATGAGAATAGGGGTCGTGTGGTAGCTCGTTTGAAAGGCTCTTCAATTCTCTATCAAGTAATGTAAACATTTACATAATTTTTTATACAGGGTGTCCTTCTACTTCTTTTTATGTCAAATAATTTAATTTAATAAAATTGTTTTGGACACCCTGTATAAATAATTTTGTAAATGTTTATATTACTAAATAGAGAATTGAACAACCTTTCAAATGAGCTGGCACACGACCCCTATTCTCATTTAAAAAAATCATCGATTACGTCATCACGTCCAGATGGATGACGTCACTAGTATACCATATATGCCACAATATCATAACTTAAAAATAAAAATCGACCTGTTTCGGGATTTTTCCTTAAAGTCGCCGGTTTACGAAATAGCGAATTTATTCCTTTCATTTGCACCATACTGTCGGTGGAAAATAGTGTCGTGCACGCTTGATTAGCAATTAAAAAACAAAGGAGTTTTGAATATTGTATTGCAAAAAACTCTTCGGGATTTCATCAATCGATGTTTAAAGAATATCTACCTACCTTGGCAACATTCAAATTTTCAGCTTTTCACATAGTTTTTGAGGGTTAAAAATGGGCGATTTCGCAATTTTTCAATTTTTAATCGCTTATATGTCAAAAACTATCATTTTTAGAGAAAAGTCACTAAAGACCTTTTCTCTTTGGAATGATCCAAAAAACCTACAAAAACTTTTTTCCGTGCAAAAAAAATAATTTTAGGAAAAAAACAAAAAAAAACGTTTAAAAAATTTTTGACCACTTTTTGGTCCTGGCAACATGCAAATTTGTTAAAAGGAGTCCTTTTTGAGTAAGATTGTGCAAAGAATCCGAATTAGAATATTTTTCCTAGCGGATGCGCAGTGGCTTTCTGGACTAATAAATAGTTTCACTAATCCGCTTTTAGGACCCGCTGGGTTTAAGCTGCTTTGAATAGCACCCTGAGTAATAGTGAAAATAACTGACATTTTTATGAACTCCCAAAATATGATTTTGATAAACTTTAATTGCAATTTGCGCCGTAATTAATCATAATTAAGAGTTGGCGCAATGATAAGATTTGATCGTTAATTTAAAACGAATCTATTCGTATAAAGTTTATTGAATTTGAGTGACATTATATTTTCCATAAGATGTGTGCGATGTCCTTTCAATCCCTACATTTTTTAAAAACTTGAGAAGCTGATATTTGCTAATAAGGTGGTACCTTACCTAAATAAACTTTGTTATTGTCCAGTCCGTGTTAATTCATTGTAAAATGATACTTATTTATCTAAAACCTTCCATTCGGAACCATTAGCAACTGATAGGAATTTAATTTAGTTGAATTGTCAGAATTTTGTTTTTATACAAAGTGTTGGTACATTTGAAGCACTTTGAAGTGAATCATGTTTTTCTTTATTCTTATAGCTTTACTCTTAGAATTTAAAGGACCCCGCAAGACTCCTTATAGAAAAGTGGTCTCGGTAAAATTTTAGAAACTTTGGTCAATGATAGTTCTCAGTGAGTAGATTAAAAAAGTCCATGGCATCTGAGTCTAAAAAACTATTATTCTCGAGCTACGGCCTTCTGAAGTTTTTAAATTCAGGTACTTGGTTTACGTAAAGCGCACTAATTCACGGTCAAGTGAATGAAAATATCTATTACTGAAAGAAGACAGACTCATTTTCTTCATTCATATTTGCGTGTTGCATATGAATTCGTGGTCAAAAATAGATGCATCTTTATTTATATTTCAGAAAACCTCCGAAAAGTCCTCGGAAAACTGAAGAAGTGCAAAATGTACTGCTAGAGCGACATAACAATTATCATGCTTCAATGAATGCTTCTCACTTATCCAATATCAGCATAGCTGCAGTTACACCTTATCTTTAGAAAACTACTGAACAGTGGCGGAGTTAGGGAGGGAATAGAGGAATTCCCCTAATACGGTCCAGAATTAAAGAAAAAATTGTTTAAACATGATTATTACACGTTGAAATATGTTAGTTTACATGCAACTTACTACAGACAGACAAATTCAACCCAATTAACTCGACAGTTAGGAAAATAAAGGGAATTTATTGCACATGTTATTACCTCTCTTTTATGTAGTTTGGTTTACCTATTTGATATATTTTGGGGTTGGTGTTGTACTAGAAGTCGCACCCCTCCCCCAGGGCAAATGTTCCGTAATTGTTACTGAAGAATCCTAATAGGTTGTTAGTCCACGGCATAGAATATGATGCATCTAACCAAAATCAGCAAAATCTTAACGTACAGATAGTCGAAGATGACATAAACCCGATTTTTCCGTAGAAGATTATAATTAATATTTCGCGTTTACCTACTACTATGTATGAAACTACTTGCTTTTTCTTTTCGGACTGAGATCAAGTCCATTTAATCTACTCATATCGGATATGCTAAAGACTATTCTTTGCAAATCACAGCTGATTGCAAAAACTACTGCGTCGTCGGCATATCTAATGATTTTTAGATGCACTCTATTCTGCATGCGTGAAAACGTGAGATGTCTTGTTCTGCTCTAGCAGCACTTATTGTGGTTGTTCCTCTAAAGACGCTTCAGTAGCAGTGGCGGAACATTTGCCTTGGGAGAGAGGGCGACTTCCAATAAAACACCAACCACTAAATGCATACAATAGATAAACCCAAATTACAAGACATAGATAATAACATGTGCAATAAGTTCCCTTAATTTTCCAAACTGTCGAGTTATTTGGGTTTAATTTGTCTGTCTGTAGTAAGTTTCATGCCAGCTAATATATTTTTTTAAGATTCAAAAATTTTCCTTTCATTCTGGACCGTGTTACGGGAGGAATATATACGCCCATACCCAAAGTATACAAAATGTAATGTGCAACGTCTACACGCCTACCTCCCTCCCCCTAAAAATTTTTATATGGCGCCCATGTGGGGGGAGGGGAATTACCCAATTCTTAGCTACTGCAGCTGTGCTGGTATTGGATAAGTCTGAACCATTCATGAAAACATGATAATCCTTATGTCGCTTTAGTGATAAGTAAAATTATTATGTCGTATTAGCAAAATTAATACAACTAGTGCAAATGACAATGACAGAAACAGAAGCACAAGTATGTATTCAAGGACAGATCACTGATGCGTTTACGATAACGCAAGGACTGAAACAAGGCGACGGACTGGCTCCAACGCTTTTTAATCTTGTTCTTGAATATGTAATTAGACGGTGGACGGTGAGTGGAAATAACATACTTACAAACAAATCTACCCAATTGGCAGCATACGCGGATGATATAAACATAATGAGCAGAACAATGAATGCAGCGGAAGAAACCTACGTTGAGTTGAAACAGAGTGCAGAAGCAGTAGGGCTAGCAATAAACACAAATAAAACAAAACTACTCATACAAACCAGATCAAATAGACCGGCGCAACAACACTTTATTGACGATATAGAACATGTGAATAGATTCACGTACCTAGGAATGGATCTGGTTGCAAGCAATGAAGAAGAACCGGAAAAAATAGAAGGCTTGTGCTGGCAAATAAAGCCTATTTCGCGATGGGCTACATATTCAAATCGCGAGACGTACACCGGAAAACAAAACTCCGGGTATATAAAACAATAATCAGGCCCATAGTAAGTTATGGCTGCGAAACATAGGTGGTGACACAGAAATCTCTCAATGCATTAGATGTGTTTGAAAGAAAAGTATTACGTAGGATACTGGGCCCAATAAGTGAAAATAACAACTGGCGAATTAGGTATAATAGAGAAATATACGAGCAATATAGCGAACCAACTCTAGCACAACACACTAAACTGAAGAGATTACGGTGGGCAGGGCACGTGGTCCGCATGCATGAGAATAGAATCCCAAAAAATTGCTGAATGCAAGAATGCAGGGAAGAAGAGCTGTTGGAAGACCTAAAAAGAGATGGGAACACGAAGTCGATGAGGATGCCAGGAACTTCCTGGGAACGCGTTCATGGAAAAGAACAGCGGTAAATCGAAATGATTGGAGAAGCTTATTGAAGGAGGCCAAGGCTCGATTTGGGCTGTAGTGCCATTGGATGGATGGATTCATGAAAACATAATAATTCTTATGTCGCTGTAGCAACACATTTATTATCGCACTTCTTCCGTTTTCTGAGTACTTTTCGAAAATTGTGAAGACTAAAATACGATGTATCTATTTTTAACCACGAATTCAACATGCGTGCAACAATCCAACATGCATGAATAAAATGAGTCTATCTTGTTATGAGTCTATCTAAAAAATATTTTGTTTGTTTTGGTTGTCAATATCAACCATTATAAAGATATAAGAGTTTATTGGTTACACTTTTTATTTAACGTAATTCAAACACAATTAACAACTGAATGGATGCTGGTTAGACAACCTTTCTGCTTCAAGTTCGGAACTTTAATGTAATAATAATACCTTGCAGGGCACGCTCGCTCGCTCTAGATGGCGGTTATATATAAACAGCTTTGGAGCTGAACTGGTATGCTAACATTTGAGTATAGACATAAAAATGAGTATTTGTACAAACAGAAATAAATGTAAAACAGAACAGGCCGCCCGCCTTGAAAGGCTCAAGTCTTTCAAAATAATACAAATTATTAATTTCTAAAATAAGTGAAATTGTTCAAGAATCTCTGTAAACATACACCTTTCAATAAACGGTAGCACTATTCACTGCACGGTAGAGGGCAGATAACAGATATTGCTCTTTTGATGATCCCTCTTATAGTCTTTATGGACACCACTCTGGAAACTCCGTCTGGACCTGGATGCAGCTCGACCACACGTCCCAACTGCCAAACCAGAGGAGGCAAGTTATTTTCCTCAATAAGAACGAGTGTGCCAGTATTAATGTCTTTGGCAACTTGCCTCCATTTTTTCCACTGCAGCAGCTTCCCTATAATCTTCTTCGACCACCTTGACCAAATGTGCTGAACCATTTTTTGAAGGCGCTTTTAGCGGTTACTGATTAAATTAATTCAATTAAAAGTAAAATTAATAATATCCCTCCAGAAATCTCTTTTGATAGGGCCGTGATCGATTTAAAACAATTTTCCCCCATGCGGAGAGCTGCCGATCCTTGTCAACTTCGGCTAAACGAGAATCGAGATTCAGTAAATTGGGAATAGACTCGTAGTAACGTTGTATAACAGAGGCAGATTTATGTGCTCAGAGTGGCCATCTGAGGCCATAAAAGTATAATATCGGATACTATAAAGAAACAGTAACTTAAAACAACAGCAACATCCATAGAAATATTCTTCTTCTTCTTTTTGTATAGATATGACTCTGATTGTTTTTTCAAAGTGCCTCTAGTAAGTTGTCGTTCCATCGTTTTCGTGGCCTTCCCACTGATCGTCTTCCTATTGGGGAACCGTCTCTCGCTGTCCTGACTATTCTATTTGTTGCCATTCGGCTTATGTGGCCATTCCATTCTATTCTTCTGTTTCTTACCCAGTTATTAATGTTATACACCTTGCATCTCCGTCGTATATCTGTACTTCTAGCTCTGTCCCATAGAGTCTTACCATCGATTTTTCGAAGGGTTTTCATCTCCTCTGTTTCCAGCAGTCTTTTTGTCCTCTCTGTGTCGAGTCGTGTTTCTCCCGCGTATGTCATTATTGGTCTGATGACTGTTTTGTAAATTCTGCCTTTCATTTCTTTTCCGATATTTTTATTTCTCCATATTGTGTCATTCAGGCAACCTGCGGCTCTGTTTGCTCTATTCACTTGATCTTCCACTTCTGTTTCGAGCCTTCCGTAGCTAGATAGTGTGATGCCTAGGTATTTAAACTCCATCACTTGTTCTATTATCTGACTTTCCAGCTCCAATTTTCCCAAATTAACATGCTCATTTTCTAACTTGGCTACACTATACTGATGAATACGATCTACACAATAGTAGAAACATGAAAAGTGTCCTAAATAAGAGAGTTTATAACCATGGTGTGCTGAATACAAATGTGAGAGACCTTACCTATTTTTTACAAATATCTCGCACTTTCGATACCGCTGCTCTAAAGAAATCAGCAGAAGTGCAATTAAACCAAGCTCTCAAATTGTTTAACCAGGAGATGCGTCTTCTTCCGCGACTCCTTCTACCCTGTATTCTTCCTTGTATTATTAATTGTAACAAGTTATAACGCTCGCCCCTCATAACATGTCCCAGATATTGCAGTTTTCTAACTTTAATTGTATTTAAAACCTCTTTATCTTTTCCCATTCTTCCCAACACCTCGATATTCGTGACTCTATCCACCCAACTTATTCTTAATATTCTTCTGTAGGGCCATAACTCGAAGGCTTCTAATATGTCCGAAACATCCTTCTTTAATTTCCAAGCCTCCAACCCATAGAATAATAGGAGAACACGTAGCGTCTCAGAAGTCTTATCTTTAAAGAAATTGTAATGTCTCTGCTACAGAGTACTTTTTTCAGTTTGTTGAAAGCATTTCTTGCCTGTCCTATTCTTGCTTTAATCTCTTCTGTGTACTCATTAGTTTCATTAATTATTGTACCCAAATATTTATATGTTTCAACCTTTTTAATTTGTTCCCCATGTATTGTTACCCTTTCTTGGCTAAAAATATATAAGCTGACATAAAACTTAAACCACAGGCAGACAAATTCAACCCAATAAAAACGTTAGTTAGGAAAATTACGAGAACTTAACGCATATAAGTTATTATTTATTATGTCTTTTATGTAGTTTGAGTTTATCTTTTTTGTCTTTTGGATGGAGTTTTCTTGGAAGTTCTCCCACCCCTAAGGCAATTTCTCCTCCCAAGGCAAATGTTTAGATCCGGCACTACGAGAGGGAACTACAAATTAATAGTATCAAACAACTAGCATATCAAAATAAACACAATCTTACAACTAAAATACTACTTATAATAGTTAATGGTCTTAATAGTCTACTTAATAGGTAGTCTTTGGAATGTCTATCTGAAAGAAACTATGCGAAAAACATGTTACAAACCTTACTGGTTTACGCAAAAAGGGCACTACAAACTTATAATTATTGCTCTTATAACAAAAGCTGGGGAAATCTTTGACAGATTGGAGCGCACTACATACGTATAATACTGGGGCTACACTAACGTCTAATGCCGTTAATTATCGCATTATTTGACATTAAAGAGAGGTGTAGCCACGACTTAGCGCGTTAATTTGTTATTGCTATTATTACTCCCGTTAAACTTTAGGCAGAGAAAAAAAAATAATAACAATAACAATAACAAATACAATTTTCTGAAATTTGATAAATCGTCAATATAAAAAAATACAAGTTAATAAAGTAAAGAAAATAAAACAAAACCGATATATTGCAAAAATGAATAGAAATTGCAAAGTGAACATACAACAAAGTAAAATACAGACATAGGAACTAATAAGTTTAAGCTGCTGCATGTGACACCCAAATGTAGATAAGTTTGGTTACTTGTACATTTCTGTAATTTCTTAGTTAGTCATTAAGAAACTCTTCTACTGAATAATATGTTCTTTTAGATAGATGAGCTTTTGTAATTTTACGGAACTTGGGGAAAGATGTTGCAGATTTGAGTTGTAAAGGGAGATGGTTGTATAGTTTTTTGCGGAATATAATATAGATTTCTTTACTAACTCAGAGGACGGGATCGGTAAACAGACATCAAAAAATTTTGTTTACACTAGCGCTGTTCTAGTTATACGCAACAAGTTCTAGCTTGCAGTGTAATTTGTTTTATGAAATACATACTACTCTACGAAAATGGAGTAGTGTAATGAAAATATAATCGAATTTTTAACAGTGTTTAAAACAGAACCGTGTTGATGGTGATGCTGAAATTACACAAAAATCGTGGTGTTGATGGTGATGCTTGGCGTCGAATTATGCAGTCATTATCTTTTCCAGCGATGGTAGAAGATTAAAAAAAGACACTTCTATAGGACGGATATACCTACTTACTCATTTAAATAAATATAAAAATTATTTCTGTGCATTTTTATCATCCACAACCTTCTTTTGAGTCTTGGTTTTTGCTTGATCCATTTATAAAATAATAAATTCATAAAATAATAATTAGCACAATCTAATAGCATAGTAGCTTCGACTTCCATCTTGAAATTATTTAATTAAAAAACGCGTTTTCTACTGACTACGCGCTAAAATAAGTGTGGCCAGCCACTTTGCGCAGTTTAGTCCATCATTTTTGGTGTATACATTTATACGATAATGAACGTTAAACGTTAAGGTTAGTGTGGCCCCAGCATAAGTGAAGTAATTCCTTAACGAATTTTTGAGGGCTTCTGCAACATATTCCCGTCCGTCGTCCTATCTTAATTTGCTCTGGTTTTGCAGGCGGGTGTCTGGTGTTTATTCGGGGAGCCTTTTTTGAAACTCAGTCTTTTAGGCACACAGAGCACTAACATTGTTGTCATTCATATTTACACATTTCGCAATGTTGGCAAATTATTTTCAAAAGTTGAGTTAAACTTTTCCTACCAAATTAAAAATATTTTTAAACAGTTTTAGATGTTCAAATGGATTCATTCGAACATTCGTTAAACAATAACTTTGATCTAAAGTTGTAATAAAATTTTTTAGAAACGTTTTTTAAAGATCTGACATCAACTCTGACATCCCAGTAAATAAAATTTGTTAAGAATAATTAAACTTTTTAAAAAATTTATTAAAAACCTTCTAAACTTAAAACGATTATCTATTATACAATTTAATTGCATTATTTCGAATTCGTCGTCTTTTAGCAGCAAACTCGGTATAACTTAGGAAGCCATCATTATCAGTATCATCATCGTCTAAGGCTTGGTCGACTAGTTCTGAAAAATAAATAAACGAATATAGTATTTTGCACATATTATTATATAAATACGTTTTAATAAACATAAAGACATAATGAAAGAAAAAATTAATTTAACATTGGTAGCGGTTCAAATTATGGAACTCAGTATAATATGTGTCTGTCTTGGTGAAGATGCTAATGAAACATGTTGACAAAGCTCAAGCTGACTTAGTCCAGACATTAATAAATATTATCATAAGCAAATAAATTTTAATAATAGTGTTGAATGGGTTGCATATAAGACTTCATTTTGAATGAAGTAAAACACAGACGTACTCTTAATCATTTGTTGTAACTTCCAACGACCGGTTTCGCTCTCTAAAGTATGCAGAGCATCTTCAGGTCAACGGTTACAAGTCACTAAATGCTACAAATAAAAACCCGAGTTATGGTTGCAAAAGATGCTAAAGATCCATAAGATCAAGCCAATATTGAACAACATATATAAAAGTAGTTAAGACAGCAGACAAGTACATATGCATATACACTCGGGGGCGGTAACAAACGTTCCCAAGCTCACAAACACATGCAGATGTATGCCGTCTGGAATCATGCAATGATAACGTGTCGTACTTACATTCGGTTACAAGGAGCTACTTCTTGAGTATTCATTCACATGATATCTTGCTTAAGTTATGCTAACGGGATATGGTGGAATAGACGGAGAATGTTGTAAAGGTTAACAAGTTTTAAGGAAATTGGAAATTCTTGAGGGTGATGAGATAGTTGGTGAAAGACAACCAACAAATCTTTGCCTGTTATTTTTTGTTTGTGAAGTAGACTAAAGTGAATGTCATTTGTATATATTATATACAATTTTAATATGTGATGGTTTTAAAGATTTTTATTTCTATTTATTAAAACATTTTTATTTATATTTATTAATAGAATTCTATTTATTAATGTATGTGTTAGTGTACGGCTGACAACGTTTGATCCAAACGTTGTCAGCCTTACACTACGTTCTCCACACGTTCTCACTGGATGATTACAGACAGCATATATATATGTATGTGTTTTTGAGCTTGGGGACGTTTGTTACCGCCACCGAGTGCACATGAATACGTATTTGTTTGCTGTCTTAACTACTTTTATGTATGTTGTTCAATATTGGTTTGATCTTATGGATCTTTAGCATCTTTTACAACCAGACATTGTTCTAACTCTGGTTTTTATTTGTAGTATTTAGTGACTTATAACCGTTGACCTGAAGATGCTCTGCATACTTTAGAGAGCGAAACCGGTCGTCGGAAGTTACAACAAATGATTAAGAGTACGTCTGTTTTTTACTTCATTTAGTAATAATATAAATATTTAATTTTTTCCAAATAGACAAGGCGAAAACGGCGGGTTCTGTGGAGAGAATATTCCCATGAGATTTTTTTGCCTAATCACATCCGTGAGACATTCCAGAATAAGATTCAAGAAGTCGCCCACGCGAAAACTGGGCCAAATTTTTTTTACAATTTTTTTAATCAAATTGTAAAAAATCAATATTTTTGGCCAAACCATTTTTTAGGTTTTTTGGGCCATTCTGGATAAAAAAGGTCTCTCATAATTTTTGTCTAAAGTTAACCGTTTTCGAGGTAAAATCATTTTAAAATTGAAAGGCTTAATAACTCGGTTAAAAGTTATTACTATGAAAGTCAGTTACTAAGTTGTTATTTTTAAATAAAAATAATGAGCGACATGCACGTATTAGGCGGCCGTCTGTGATGAGTGCGAAAGAGATGACGTTCAGACAGTGCAATGGCGCATCACACTCGCACTCACATTTACAGCCGCGTTAATACGATCTTACCACTCATTATTAATAATTAAAAATAACAGCTTAGTAATAAATTAATGACACAAATTTCTTCAGGATTGTGAAAGGGGGGCTTTAAATTTGATTTATTCACTTAGTGACTTTCATAATAATCATTTTTAACTGAGTTATTAAGTCTTAAAAATGGCCATTTTCGCGTTTTTCAAATTTTAAATTGCTTATAACTCGAACACGATCAACTCATAAGAGATCTTTTTTATCCAGAATGGTCCAAAAATCCTAAAAAAAATTGTCCGGGTCGAAAATACTGATTTTTGCAATTTGATTAAAAAAAATTGTTAAAAAATTGGACCACTTTTCGTGTGGGCGACTTCTTGAACCTTATTCTGGGGTGTCTCACGAATGTGATTATGCAAAAAATCTCATGGGAATATTTTTTTTAACGATCCCGCCGTTTTCGCCTTGTCTAAAATTATAATTATTCAAAATCATTGGATTAAAATCTTAATTTTTTGTAGGTTTTAAAAGTATACAAGACATCAGTAACAAATGAGTCTAATATCCAGTAGGTACCTACCTATCCTTTTTTGAGATTTAAATATCCAGAAAAGGTAATGACTGAATTCTTTTTCTATGGTAAGCCTTATTAACTCTTCTTTATCGTATATATTCATGAGAAATATTTGTTTCGAAGAAGATAAATCAAAGCCCCTTGCTAGACCAAAATTTTGTTAATATAAAACAAGCTAAAAACAAAACAAGCAACAAGCATGTCTGAACATAATGTCAATAGCATCATTATATCTGATACATTAAGTCTAGTTCCAGTTGTCAATATATGTATCTAGGACGTTTCATCGCCTGCCGATTCATCGCCGGCCGATTCATCGCCGGCCGATTCATCGCCAGTCAATTAATCACTATCTGATATATTTTCGAATTTTCGACAGTTACATTTATTATTTATTTTTAGTATTAATCAGGAATTCTAGGAAATGCGACATATGACCATTCCCGTTGCCATACTTAATCTTTTAATAGACTTTTAAACATTTATAATATAAAATATATTATAATGATTATTTCATTAATAGGAGATTCTGACCAATAGAAAGCTACAGAAATCTGAATTAAATCGATAATTTTTGATAATCTCCCGTCGTTAAGTATATTACGTCAGATGCCCTTCGTTGCTACGAAAAAATACATTCAGTGACATTAATGACAATTAATGTTTTAAAAATTATAAAACTGATGACTTTCAATCGTCAAATATTTATAAAAACTGTGTGTTTAATGGTACTTACATAAATTAATTACAATAAAATTTTGGTTTTGAACAGTTTTATTCATGAAATAATCGCAACAAATTGCACTCGACCTCTGAAATTAATATAGAATTTTTGCTCTCGTGACACTTTGACATAATTTCACTCGCCTTCGGCTCGTGAAATTAAAACTCTCAAAGTGTCACTCGGGAAAAATTCAATAATTTCAGAGCTCTTGTGCAATTACTACTGATAATCTTTTAAATTTCACGGTCAACATTTCCAACCAGGAGAAACTGTTTCTTAAATTCGAAAAAAAGCCAAAATTTCTGTACAAAAATTTAGGGGCAGTAGAACAGTAAAAATATAATAATATTTTCTATCTTTTTAATAATTGTCATAAGTTTTGAACTGAATTTACCGTCGTGTCGTGTCATCTCCCATAATACAAAATCAACTGACTAACTGGCGATGAAACAGACGGCGATGAAACGGACGACGATGAAATGGACTGGCGATGAACCGGCGGCATTGAAACGGCGGCGATGAACCGGCGGCGATGAAACGTCCCATTCCGGCTGTCCGGATGTTTGAGATATGTGGTCTGGAATAACCCATATATGAGAATGGACAGCAAAGCTAGAATTTATAAAACTTGCATCAGACCTGTTATGACCTATGGCATTGAATCAAGAGAAGACACCAATAAAACCAAAAACATGCTACGAACAGCCGAAATGAAGACACTAAGAGCAATAACAGGGAAGACAAGAAGAGATATAATACGAAACAACATCATCAGGGAACAATGTGGCGTGCAAGATGTAGTCAGATGGGGCAGGCAAAGACGAAGAGAGTGGCTCAGTCATGTAAAAAGAATGGGGGAGCACAGACTAATAAGAATTGCGATAGAAGGAAAACCAGCAAGCAAGCGTCCACCGGGGAGACCACCAAAGAGATGGAGAGATAGCTGGCAGTCTACCTCTCAAGAAATACTTCTTCTTCTTCTCTTCTTCTTTTTGTATAGACATGACTCTGTCTGTTTTTTCAATGTGCCTCTAGTAAGTTGTCGTTCCATCGTTTTCGTGGTCTTCCCACTGAACGCCTTCCTATTGGGGAACCGTCTCTCGCTGTCCTGAGAGAAGAAATACTTCAACGTTGGAATTAACAGATCGACAGATCTACAACAAGTATAAGAAGAAGAAGAAGAAGAAGAATTTTGAATTTATAGTGGTCCTTATTCGGTACAACTGCCTTATCGGATTTTGAGATTCCGATAGTATGTTTTCTTAGCTTTGATAGCATATTATTACTAACTTATGACTATTAGTTAAATACCTACACAGTTTAAGTTTATAATTTGTAACAATAAATTCAGTGTTGAAAGGGTCAAATATACGTCTGCTTACTTATTTCTTTTGATCATTCGTTCACTAATTATATTATTATTTTTTATTTTGGTTAACGCACTTTTTTTATATTATCATTTTTTTTGTATCTTTATTACTTTAGTATTAAACTATCTAGTACCTTAGTTGGCTTACTTACAAATTTTTTATTTCATCGGGTTGCATTATATTTTTTAGTGATTTAGTCTTAATTTCTATAAATATTTTGTACTCAGATAGCTAAAATTAAGTAACTGAGAAATAAATCGAAGTAATTTTATTCAACACTTTATATAATAAAAATGCTTAATAAAATTGTATCAAAATTGTACCTTTTTTATGTAGTTATGATCAAACACCCTAAAAATAACGGATATACCTATCATTATTTTCGACAAGTACGAAGGTTAGTTATAAAGGTAAAAAATTTTAACGATGTTTCAAAAAAAAAACTTCCAAATGTCTCTCTTGAAAAAAAAGCAGTCTTAATTTTTTAGATATTTAAATATACATAAATCAGTAGACCTTACCAACATAATAATTAAATGCAGCTTCCTCCTGCAGTGCATTATTTTCTTCTCTGTCTTCGGGGTGCTCATAATGCTCTTCAGTATGAAGAATAGCCTGAAGTAGTTCTAGACCATCTAGCATTGAATTTTTGTCACTATCATGTACTTGAAAATAATAAAATTCTACTTCCTCGTCCGACATTTTGGAAAAATCTGGTGCGGGAATTACCTCCTCCAAATGTTCCTATAACAATTGGAAATAAAAATGCTATTTATAGTTATTTAATAAATAATATCAAATATTTTGTTATAACCTGTTCCATCACAAACTATAAGCAATATTTACATAAACAAAGCAGAAAGTTAGAGTGGCTAGCAACCAACTAAAACATGTTATATTGCAGTGTGTCTGCGTAACTTGGAATCATATGGGAAACTTTTTTATTATCAATGTTACGAAAAAAGTACAGAAGAAACCAAATGTATGACAACATCTAAATACCCACTACGATGTAAAATCGAAATTAACGGACGGAAAATAATAAAGTAGGAAGCAAGGTTTATATCTGGGAATAGATATAACCAGTTACGGAGATGTTGAAGAGGAAGTACGACAACAAAGCTTAAAAGCAAGGAAAGCGGCGGGATCTCTTAATGACACAATCTGGAAGAACAAACACCTAAGACAAGACACAAAAGTAAGAATCTATAAAGCAGCAATTAGACCTATATTGACATACAAGGCGGAGACAAGACCTAACACATCTAAAACGAGACGACTTCTAGAAACAACATATGTAGATGAAAATCCTCCGACGAATATCAGGGAAAAGTCTGTTGGATAGGGAGAGAAGCGAAAACATACGAAGATCATGCAATGTAAAAGACATAAATGGATGGGTGACAAAACGGGAACATGCGTGGAACGTGAGTGGCACGAGATAACTCACCAAATGGACTAAGAAGTATTGGCAGACCAAGAAAAATATGGTGCAATAACTTAAACAATTTAGGAGGTTAATATTGAAAAAGAAACAGGCTTTTAAACCTACATACAAGAAGGAAGAAGAAGAGTTATTTAATTAAGAACAGTTATTTTTCATAAACTGCTCTGCATAGTGTAAAACTTCAGATTCAATCATAAACTGCTCTGCATAGTCTAAAACTTAAGATTCAATCATCAGATATCAAATGTTATCAACAGTATACGAGGTATGTCAAAAATATTAATTTCGCTCAGGAGTAAAGTACCTTCATATTTCACAATATCGAAAATTGTTATTAAGAAAAGTTGTTTGGAATTAAAAATTATGTTATAATATGCAATTATATTCTGCTAATTGAAAAACATTTTTTGAAAATTTTTCTAAATTTACGGACACCTAACATCATTTTTATTTATGATAACTCCGTTATTACTCAGAAAAACAGTTCATCATCATAAGTGGCTCGACAATCCGTTGTGGATTTTGGCCTGCTCGTAAAGAAGTCGCCACTCCTGTCGATTCCCGGCAACTTCTCTCCATATTCTAATCCTTAGAATCTTTAGGTGTCCTTCCACACCATCAATCCATCTTCTTCGTAGCTGTCCTCTACTTCTTGTGCCCTCTGGTTTTGAAAATGTAAACCTATTCGTGTGTTCGTGATCTGGCATCCTAGCAATGTGTCCAGCCCATCTCTCTGCACTTAACAAATTTCACAATATCTGGATCGGTGTATAACTGATATAATTCAAAGTTGTATCTTCGACGCCATAGCCGATTTTCATTTACGCCCAGAAAAATCTTTCTAAGAATTTTTCTCTCAAAAATACCAAGAAGTCTTTCATCATTTTGAGATAAGGTCCACGTTTCAGCCCCTTATATCAAAACCGGTCTTATTAAGGTCATTTATATATTGAGCTTTACTGCAGGTTTAATGTTTATTTTTTAAATATTTCTGGAGGAGACCGTGAACAGTTCAGTTTGATATTTCTATGCGTCTTTTTATTTCGTCGCTTGTCGTGTTTGTTGCGTTTACTAGCGATCCAAGATAAGTGAATTAGTTGACTTTCTCAAAGGTATGGTTGTTAATTTGAATTCTCTGTTGGATTTTTCGGGAGTTTTTAGAAACCAACGTATATTTGGTTTTCTCCTCGTTTACCACAAGTCCTAATTCATTTGCCCCGTCCGTAAGCCTTGTAAAACACTGCACCATGACTCTCATTCTACTGCCCACTATAAATATATCGTCAGCGAATGCGGTAATGTACGTCGTTCTATTAAAAATAGTTCCATTCATTCTAATATTTCATTTTCTGATTGCCTTTTCCAAGGCAATATTAAAGAGGAGACACGCCAGTGCAACCCTTTGTCTTAGACCATTCTTAATCCAAAAGAACGTAGAGTTTTCTCCTTCAATTCTAACGAACGAGCTTACGTTTTGCATTCATAGTTGGCTCAACTTAACTAACTTAGATGGGATCCCAAAAGTTTATCAATGCATTATAATAATAAATAATAACGCAGTTCTTTTAACACTGCCATAGGCTGCTTTGAAGTCGACGAATAGATGGTGTGTATGTGTATATCTATGCTATATTCTAGCGCCTTTTCTAGAATCTGCCTGTGTTTGAATTTGATATATAGTTGACTTTCAAGCAGTAAATCTGCATTAATATTGACCAACATTATCAATTGTAAAATGTTCAAGTCTTTCATACAATACATTGCCGAAGATTTTATACGCAGATGCTAACAGAGTATTGCCTCTATAGTTCTTACAATTCAGTTGATCACCAATTCTTGATCACCACTCTTCTGGTACCAATTCAGTCTGCTATATAAGTACTATTAGTTTATGGATTGCTGCAAAAAGTTGATCACCACCTTTCTTTAAACATTTCCGAACAGATTTCATCGATTCCTGGGGTTTTATTGTTAAAAAAAAGTACGAAAAAAAGTAATTCTTTATAAAAAGTTCTAGATCTCGCAACTAAGATTCAATTATAAGATATCAAATTTTATCAATTTTATACGAGGTATGTCAAAAAATATGAATTTTGATCAAGAGTAAAGTACCTTTATTTTTCACAATATTCAAAATTGTTGTTAGGAATTAAAAACTATGTTTTAATATGCAATTAAATCCTTCTAATTGAAATATTGTGAACTGTAAAAGTACATACTTTACTCTTGAGCAAAATTCATATTTTTTTACATACCTCGTATACTGTTAATAAAATTTGATATCTTAGAATTGATATCAGAGTTGAAAAGGCGCCTTTATTTGGCGCCTAGACTATATTATCAGTGACGATCGGATTTGGATGACAACACAGTATGGTCTCATAACCTGAACTTACATATTATATCAGAAATTTCTTTGCTAACACATGGTTTTTGTACGTTTGGATGTAAGCTCAAAGAATCATTGCAGATTTACAATATTTTTAATACTGTAGTTTAGTACAGAAAGTCGCAATATTTAATATTTTTCTAATGTTTGTATTACAGGGTATACCTGACAGTATATCATGGCAACTCGTGGAAACAGGATGAACACCGAAACGATTAAGGAGAAATGTGATCGCTCTGAACGGGCTCAGCAATAACTATCCTCTTAGCTTATAAATAAAAACACAATGGGAACGATCAGAGAGGCGACTCCACTCAAGAAAGTAATCAACAACAACGTGTTCCGAGAGGAACAGAGCCATGTATCAAGAAACACCCCTCTGGACACCCCCCCTCTAAACAAAATAAAAGAAGAGATTGGTAAAAATGGCTACTGGTACATGAATCACAGCAAATCACACAGACACCTTTCTCACACTCATGTAGATTAGGCTCAAGCAGACCTGATTATCTATAAACAGGAACAGTGAGAGAATTTCTGTAGTTCCATAAAATATCGTTTTACGCAGGGACCCTGTGGGTAAACTATTCATGTATACACCGTTCTTAGGCGTCAACGCCCTTCGGTAGGGATCTATGGAGGAGTATCACCAAGCCGGAAGCCCTTATCCCTTCCCGTACCGCTCCTCCATAGGCCGATCAGACGCCAGTTTATTCCAGACCAAGCCGTAGACTCTGTTGAGTTTTATACTACGGCGTTGGCCTTTTATAAATTTCATGACCTAGCTGAGGCTCGAACCAGCGACCGCAAATCGCAAATCCACTAAACTTGTCGATCGACTGAGCCCCAGCTAACTGGACCGTCAAGACCGACTATAGTATAGTCCGAGTATAGTCTATTCCGCGAATATAAGACTATTATGGATTATGGTGACAACGAATATTTTAATGTGCAACATAGGAAGTACGAAAGTAAATGGCTCTAATAATTATTCCAATAAACAACAATGAAAGCAATTTACTTTTTTTTTTCATATTTTGCACAGTAAAAAATATTCGTTCTCGCGATAATCCAAAACAGTCGTATGTTCGTGAAATAGGATATAATGATGTGGTGAGAACTATAGAGGGCCTGTGGAAAGGAGCAGTCTTAAATTTAGTTTATGCAATACTATTCCTAAGGGCCGATTTCAGTTTCGTCTAAAGAAACAAAAGGAAGACCTTAGAACGGAAGATCGGTTAATGAAAAGTTGAGGACTACCCATTTCAAGACATATTAGATCAGGACATAATAACATCAGAGATACCAGATACAGATCTAAAGTACCTTTTTTAAGTTATTTGTTCACGAGAGAGATGTGGCAAAAGAAATACTCCATCCAGTCTACAGGGTTATACCTGGTACACAGAAAAGACTATGAATACAGAAATCTCGGCAGCAGGAATATTTAGTATTGGTGGAAGTTTAAACTTTTTTATGCCACTAGGAGTATTATTTACCTTTGTATTTTATGCTTTGAGATTTTTGCAATCTTGCACTCTGCAAGAGAAATTGGGGCTTTCGAATTGAATAGGGTCACTTTATGCACAGATTACATCCAAGTAGCCATGTTGTAGCAAAGAACCCGAAACAATCAACGATATCTTATATGACTGTGAGTCATTAAATTGAATGCGCAAACACTATTTGGAGACTACCCATCCTCCAGACCAGTATTGTGTTTCACAATCTGAGAAGAATTACAGGAAATACGCTGGTACGCTGGGGGATTGAAAGAGCATTGAAGATATTAGATGAAAATAAAGCGTACAGTGTATAAACAAATGGACACTAAATAGAAAAAAAAAAGAATGTAATAACCAGATAAGCATAATGGGAAAAGCCCTTGAGATCAAAATAACTAGAGATAAACTACCGATGGCTGAAGAAGTATCGGACGACCGCGAAAAGATGGAGTAACAAGCTGCTATAGAGGTATTAATCCGCCAACGAACAAGCTGAATTGCTTATAAAGAGAAGTAAGAAGAAGGAGAGAAGAAGAAGGAGCGTGTGCTCCATATGTATACTCCATATAGCCATAGACAAAATTAATGTACAAAAAGACAAAACAAGCAAAATAGGTCCATTAAAGTAGTGGTAAGTAGATTACTAAGATTACGTCATTCTATAAAACTTAAGTAATCATATTGTCCAAGAAATAAGGAGACGTGGCTACAAGCTCATCGAACCTGCACCCAAACTGAATTATAATACTAAACAACCCCTTAATATGTTCATGTTATCATTTAGACACGATGAAAATATTGATCAAAGATTCGGAATTTCTGATATATTTGGAGTTGGACCTCAGATTTTTCCCTCAATAAAATCCAGACTCGTGCTTCAATGAAAAAAATGCCAAGCTCTTGGCCACGCGCAAAATACTGCGCACAGCAACCACGATGTGTTAGATATACAGGAAAGCACCTGATCATCGACTGTGATAAATCTAAAAATTCCCAACCTAAATGTGTCCACTGTGGAAAAGGTGATCCAACTAACTACAGATGATGCATGATAGCCAAAGAAACTCAGAAGTTAAAAGACAATCAAAATAAGGAAACTACAATACCTAAACAGCCGCAAAAGATGCAACAACAGATACCAATATAAAAAAACAACGAAAACAAAAACCTAGAGCCAATCCGCTAGAGGTAGTCTAAATTTAAAGTACTAACCCAAAACTTAGCTCTAAAATTGAGAGCACTCTTCAACAAAGAAAACTAAATTTATGGTGATCAGTAAAAAGAACATTCAACATATCGACCTGAATATTGAAGCTGAACGTATTGAAAGAGTACACCGATTTAAATATCTGGGATATATGTACAGTAAATGATAAGTGGGACCCAGACGTAGAGATTAGGATCCGAATTGAAATAGCAAGATCCAAATTCATAAAAATGAGAAAGCTCTTAAGCAACCGCAACCTAAGCGTTAACCTCCGATGGCGCGCCACGAAATGCTACGTACTATCTACGCTAATTTACGGTGTAGAAGGGTGAACGTTAACAGCAGCAACTATAAAGAAGTTAGGGCTCTAGAAATGTGGCTGTATCGACGCATACTGAGAATACCTTGGACAGACAGAGTGACCAACACAGAGGTATTGAGACGAATGGGTAAAGAGGTGGAATTGTTAACAACAACTGTTAAAAGGAGGAAAGCGTCATACCTGGGCCATGTATTCCGTAATGATAAGCACAGTCTGCTACAACTTATCGTGGAAGGCAAGATTGAAGGTAGAAATGGTTTGGGCAGAAAGAAGGAATCCTGGCTGAGAAACTTAAGAGAATGGTTTCAAATACCAGAAGCTGCGAACATAATACATGCGGCACAAAACAGAGAAACCTATCGTTTGATGGTCGCCAACCTTCGGTAGAAGATGGCACATAAAGAAGAAGAAACCGACATACGAGCCTACTGATACCAACAAAATTCTATAAGTCCTGACTGATTTATTTATAATTTGAAATGTTTCTGAAATTAAAATGTATACCATTTTTATTCAGTTGCAATGCGAAGGCAAAACTGTTTTATTTTTCACTTAGAAATGTTTCTGTTAATTATATACATATTGAAGAAGCATGAGAAATGAACACCGATCATTTATCCACCCTTCTCACTGTAAGTAATACTATTATTCAAAGGCAGCCACCTCCTAAACTGACTAATAAGCTAACAGATTACTTTTTAGCTTCACTTAAAAGAAACAATAAATATGAAAGTTTGATGAACCGTATGTTTGATTTGTATGAACTTGATGAAGAAACGGAATCTTTTGTTAAACAAATTCAACAAGATGCGGGGAATAACTCACCTGCATCGGGACTACGTGCATTATATTATTCTATTGTAGTAATCTATTATCGTATTTTCAAAGCATATAGACGGTAATAGAAGAAACGTTCAAATGGGACAAATGGTCACGTTTATGTTGTCACTTCAAAATACTCGTGTAGAGGACGACTGCATAAACGCAAACCAATTCAAACCATAGTCAATGGCACGACAGCGTAAACTATTGGTAGGAAAGGGGGAAAGTGGGAAAGGAATACGAACGGAGCAATTTAACTTTGCATCCAAATCAAATAAAATTTTGATGCGATTGATTTGCAAACTATTTTTTATAATAAAATCTTTATTTTTAATATATTAAATTGTTATCTACATTTATAATTTAAAAACTTCTAAAGGTACGAAAACTTCAATATTAAAATTATTTAGTTTTTATTGCATATAAATAAAATTGTACACATAACTTCAAATTTCAAATGATTTTGTTCCAACACAACGAAAATTCGGCACGTAACTCTGTATTATAATTTATTCCTGTCCAAAAAAATCATCCACGAAACTTTTTAAAAAAATTTCAAAAAACATTCGACCAAAAATTTCAACTTTTGTCAAGACTTTTTTTAGTTAAACTTTTTAAAACATTTGCGAAATTATTTCATTGACTAATTGTCCTGTTCCAAAAAGTATTAAATGATATTTTTACCAAAATTTTATAATTTCTATTTTAGTCCAATTAATGAAGCTTGAAATAGGAAAAAACCTCGCAATTTTTACAAAAGAAATAGATTTGCTTGAAAATTTGAGAATAAGTATACTCTGGGCTAATTAGCAAAATTCATGGACAAGTTATTTACCAGCAATTTTATTGCTGGAATCGAATTATAAGATCCTATATATTAATAATATAGGTATGCAAAGTCCGCAGATAGTGTGCTACTTTTTTTATAAACAAAATGGCGCCGACAAATCGTATTTTTTTTAATTATTGCTCTATAACTCCGAAGATTTTAACTTTACAACAAAAACACGAAAAATAAAAATTCACCTCAATTAAATTCTGCATAGAAATATGTTTTTCACGATTTGCTCCGACGAAAATTTTCCTCGGAAAATGCGGGTTTTCCTAACAAAAACTATAATTTTCAAATAAAGTTTTAGGTAAGTAATTATTAATCAATAATTAAATAACTTAGTGATATCAAAGACTTCTTGGTGTAGATTGTAACTCCAGAAGCCGGTGAAAATTAAACGAATATTTTACCAACAATTCAATTGTTAATTAACAATTTACGATGGCAATAATAACTAAAATAATCATGATACATTGATCAAACTTATAAATATTATAAAGATGAGATGCTTGTTTAATATTTTATCGACAAAATATAAATTTTTCTTTTTTTGCATAATCTTTAAATTTTGAAAAAAAAAATAGTTATAAATACGTTGGTCTAATTAGTAAAGTACAAAGAAAGGTTATTTACCAGCAATTTTATTGCTTTAATCGAATTATAAGATCTTATATATTATTAATATAGGTATGCAAAGTCCACAGATAGTGTGCTACTTTTTTTATAAACAAAATGGCGCCGAAAAATCGTATTTTTTTCAATTATTGCTCTATAACTCCGAAAGTTTTTAACTTTACACCAAAAATACTCAAATAAAAATTCACCTCAATTTAATTCTACATAGAGGCAAGTTTTTCCCGATTTGCTCCGACGAAAATTTTCCTCGGAAAATGTGGGTTTTCCCAACAAAATCTCGAATTTTTAAATAAATTTTTTGGGCCAGTAATTATTTATCAATAATTATATAGCTTGGTGAAATAAAAGCTTTCTTGGTATAGATTATAAATTCAAAAGCCGGTTAAAATGAAACGAATATTTTAGCAACAATTCAATTGTTAATTAACAATTTACAGTCGCAATAACAACCAAAATAATCATGAGACATTGATCAAACTTAGAAAGATTATAAAGGTGTGATGCCTATTTAATATTTTGTCGACAAAATATTAATTTTTCATTTTTTTGCATAATCTTTAAATGTTTAAAAAAAATTGTTATAAACAAATTAACATTTCTTAGAAATTGTTTATTATATTCTAATTTTTAAAATACTTAAAATACGTATTTCATAGGTCTTGAAAATGAATGCTTTAAAAAAATTTTCCAACCATTTGCAAAAAAGTTAGGAAACAGCAAAATAAATATACAATATCTCCATTGTTTATAATTTGTTTTAATTGTTTCAAAGCCTAAAAGTGAGTCTATGGTACAATCTAATTACTCACAAAGAATGTCAAAAATTAGTGCAATGGTTATATTTTAATCAAAGATTAAAAATACTTTTTTTGTAATTTTTAGCGCGAAAGTAGGCTTGATACAGAGCCGGAGATAAAATGTTCACTCGAAGCGACTGACACGCTTAAACTCGCGCGAGTTGTGTATGTGGGCGGGTAGCTACGGTACTGTATTATTTTACTTTCGCGCGTGTAAATTACAAAAAAATATATTTATAATCTTTAATTAAAATATAACCATTAAGCTGATAATTGATATTGTTTTATAAATAATTAGCTTGTACTTTAAACTCACTTCTACGCATTGAAAGAATTAAAAAAAATTATTAACACCGTAGTAATAGTATGTTAATTTTGCTGTTTCATAACTTTTTTGCAAATGGTTGCAAAAAAGTTTTAAAGCATTCATTTTCAAGATATTTTAAATGCGCTTTTTGGCCATTTTTAAAAATTATAATATAATAAAAACTTTCTGAGAAACGTTAATTTACTTATAACTATTTTTTTTAACATTTAAAGATTATGCAAAAGAATAAAAAATTTATATTTTGTCGACAAAATGTTAAATAGGCATCTCATCTTTATAAGATTTCAAAGTTTGATCAGTGCATCATAATTATTTTGGTTATTATTGTGACCGTAAATTATTAATTAACAATTGAATTGTTGCTAAAATATTCGTTTAATTTTCACCAGCTTCTGAACTATATTCTAAACCAAGAAGGCTTTTAAGTCACCAAATTATTTAATTATAGGTAAATAATTACTTATCTAAAACTTTATTTGAACATTAAAGATTTTGTTGGGAAAACCCGCATTATCCGAGGAAAATTTTCGTCGGAGCAAGTCGGGAAAAACAAGTCTCTATACAGAATTTAATCACGGTGAATTTTTATTTGAGTGTTTTTGTTGTAAAGTTAAAATCTTCGGAGTTCTAGAGCAATAATTGAAAAAAACACGATTTTCGGGCGCCATTTTGTTTATAAAAAAAGTAGCACACTATCTGAGGACTTTGCATACCTATATTATTAATATATAGGATCTTATAATTCGATTCCAGCAATAAAATTGCTGGTAAAAAACTTTTCCTAAAAATGGCCTATTCTCCGATAATCAGCCCAGACTAGTAGTGGAGAGTCCAAGAATCAAAATCTATATGATGCCGAAAGGCGCTTTTACCACGGGGGTGGTTGCCACCCCATCTGGGGGGGTGGAAATTTTTTATTATATTTTGACCACAAAAGGTGGTAAAAATATTCAATCTAAGCAAAAAACGTTCTATATATTTCTGTGATAAAATTAATAGTTTTCGATTTATTCGCTATCGAAAGTTAGTTTTATATCGAAAAAATCCATGTTTTTACTAATATCTTTATTTTTAACTAATAAGTTTTCTGCTAATAACTCCAAAAGTTTTCGTTTTATCAAAACAGCTTTACTTAACAAAAATATAGCTTTTGAAAAAATAAACAAAACCGTTTTTATAATTTTCTTTAAGTAAAATAGTAATCGAGCTATGCTTTATTATATGCTAGCTCTTCTTCGTCAAATGCTAAATATTGTAGTTTCAAAGTCAAAAGACTTTGTAACTAATTTAAAGTATTTAAAATCGTCTATCTGCAGAAATAGACAAAAAGTCTCTAGCTGAAAAATTAAATGACTTATAATGAAAAGAATGTCAGTCACTATTTTCTTCAGCGAAAAAGTGATTGGAAACAACCGCCCTAATCACCACCCTAAGTAAAATTAGTCATTGACCTTATTTAGTCTTCTTTATTTATGTATTATTAATAGGTTCTAGAAGTTTGATCGGCCCAGAATATTTGATTTAAAAAAAATGGAGTTAAAGGCGAATAACGAATTTTTATAGTTTGGAAAAAATGGATTTTTCTTCAGAATAAAAAGATTAGCATCAGAGATACGAAAAAATGTTTAATAATGAAATTGTAGCTTATTTGATTCCCAAGAGCATGGTTTGCAAATTTTTTTTCTACGGCAAAAATTCAGTGAACTATTGACAATTAAAACTTGTAATAATATGCAAAAACCATCTTTACCAAACCTTTCAAAATCATCTCTTTTGCGACTTAGGATTTTTAAAAGATTTAATAATAATATGCCTATAGATCTTGTGAAACCCTACCAAATTCATATTTACCAAACTTTCTAAGATAAAAATAAAGAGTTACGGGTAAAAAACAATATTTTTTTTGAAAAAAAAGGAGAAATCCAATTGGAAGCATAATAATGTAAGTTAGGGGTGTTTTTAGTCATTGGCCTTATTCATTCTTCTTTATTTATGTATTATGAATAGAGTCTAAAAGTATGAGTGGCTTAAAATGATTAGTTTTTAAGAAACTAGAGTTAAAAGCAAATAACGAATTTTTGTAGTTTGGTAAAAAATGCCATTTTCTTCAGAATAGAAAGATTAGCATCAGACATACGAAAAAATGTTTCAATATGAAATTGTAGGTTATTTAATTCCCAAGAACTTGGTTTGAAAAAATTTTTTCTACGGCAAAAATTGAGTGAATCGTAAATGAGTACAATGGTAAAACATTGATTTTTTCAATACAAAACTAACAAAAATGAATAACCATTTTCATTCTGGTGGGATATGTTATATGCCATTAGAGTGAAAACTTAGTCTTTCACAAAACTAACACTTTCGATAGCGAATAAATCGAAAACTATTAATTTTATCAAAAAAATGTATGGAACATTTTTTGCTTAGAATCAACGTTTAAATCAAGTTTTGCGGAAAAAATATAATAAAGAATTTCCACCCCCGAGATGGGGTGGCAACCACCCCCATGGTAAAAGCGCCTCTCGGCATCATATAGATTTTGATCCTTGGACTATCCACTACTTATTCTCAAATTTTCAAGCAAATCGATTCATTCTGTAAATATTGCGAAGTGAAAAGCTTCGGTTTCTGGACTATTTCGCCTATTTCGTCTATTTCTATAATTTTCTATTATTTACATCGACGCTACAATCTAGGGATGGCGATTGTTGACAAAACACCGGTTTTCGGTTATACCGGTTTTTTCTGCCTACGGTTTAACCTGGCGGTTATAACCGGTAAAAAAACCGGTTATGCCATAAACCGGTATTCGGTTTTTTATTCATAACCAATACCCAATATGTTACATTTACATTGTGCTCTATTTTGCGATACTCCATTCGAATCGATATCATTCTATATCTGTATAGAAATCAGTCATCAGTGTTGTGAAATCGGTTTCAGTAAGTTGAAAATTTCTCATTTACGCGCGAGGAGCGAAAAATTTTCCTATTTTTTCTCTGAATTCAGTTTTTTTTCCATTTATCCCGTTTTTCACCGGTTTTTACTTTAAAAAGAAAAAACCGGTTATAACCGGGACAAAAAACAACCGGAAAAACCGATTATTGCGGAGGAAAAAAACCGGTTTTAGGTTATAACCCGTAGGTTTTTCCCATCCCAACTACAATCTAATAAGTGCAGGTTTCAATTATAGCCGGATCAAAGAACAATCTGACCCAAAAAAAAATAAAGGAAGGATGAAAATTTGGAAATAGGTAGTTGAAATTGTCTATTTTATATAAAAAAGTTTACAATTGTACATCCCCTCCATTTTACAAAAATGGAGGGGAATACCCCTTCTCGGGAGTGAAAAAATATACTTTCAAAATAAGTCCGGAATTGGGTCTTCTTCTTCTTCTTTTTGTATAGACATTACTCTGTCTGTTTTTTCAATGTGCCTCTAGTAAGTTGTCGTTCCATCGTTTTCGTGGTCTTCCCACTGATCGTCTTCCTATTGGGGAACCGTCTCTCGCTGTCCTGACTACCCTATTTGTTGTCATTCGGCTTATGTCGTCATTCCATTCTATTCTTCTGTTTCTTACCCAGTTGTTAATGTTATCCACCTTGCATCTCCGTCGTATATCTGCACTTCTAGCTCTGTCCCATAGAGTCTTACCATCGATTTTTCGAAGGGTTTTAATCTCCGCTGTTTCGAGCAATCTTTTTGTCCTCTCTGTGTCGGGTCGTGTTTCTGCCGCGTATGTCATTATTTGTCTGATGGCTGTTTTGTAAATTCTGCCTTTCATTTCTTTTCCGATATCTTTATTTTTCCATATTGTGTCATTCAGGCAACCTGCGGCTCTGTTCGCTCTATTCACTTGATCTTCCACTTCTGTTTCGAGTCTTCCGTAGCTAGATAGTGTGATGCCTAGGTATTTAAACTCCATCACCTCTTCTATTATCTGACCTTCCAGCTCCAATTTACATCTTATTGGATCTGCTGTTATAACCATGCATTTTGTCTTTTTTGAGGAAATTAACATGTTAAATTTTCTGGCGATTATGTTTAATTGGTGCAGCATACGTTGTAAATCATCTTCACTTTGAGAGATTAGTATTGCATCGTCCGCATAGCAGAATATTTTAAGTGGTTTTTCTCCCATTTAGTGTCCTTTTTTAGTTCTTACTTTTTTTACTATTTCGTCCATGATCCGGTTAAACAATAAACGACTCAAGGAATCCCCCTGTCTAATCCCGGCTATTGCCGGCTTCAATTGGGTCAGTTAGTTCATCTTTCACTTTTACTTCTATTGTGTTGTTCTGGTAGATGTTTTCTATCGTTTTAATTATTCCCAGAGGTACCTCTCTCAAATATAACAAGTGGATAACGTCCTTTAATGTGACCCTCTCAAATGCTTTCTTAAGGTCCACGAAACATAAATATGGAGGTTTGTTGTATTCCGACGATTTCTCCTGAACCTGCCTCACTACAAATACAGCGTCAGTGCATGACCTTCCCGACCTAAAACCTTATTGTTCTTCTGCTAATGTTATAATTCCATTCAGTTTGTTTGTTATCACTTTTGTTGTTAATTTTAATGTTGTGTTTAATAAATTATTCCCTCTGTAATTCTCCGGGTTTGATGTGTCTCCTTTTTTGAAGAGAGGTATTAGGATGCTTGATCTCCATTCTTGTGGTATTCTGTTTTGTTCTATTATTTTTTGTATTAGTTTTAATAGTTGTTTAGTTAGATCTTGTCCTCCGTACTTTAGGAGTTCGTTCGATATTCTGTCCTCTCATGGAGATTTTCTATTTTTAATTTTCCTAATGCTTCCTTTACCTCTCCCTCCTCGATGTTTATTTCTTCGTTTGTCGTAACTTCAGGTGTTGGCGTTCATTGTCGTCGCCTTCAGCAAATAGATATCGGAAGTAGTCTGCCCATGTTTCCTTCTGAATGCGTTTCGCTTTTATTAATTCGTTCATCTCCCTTCTTTGCCCGCTGATCATTCTCCATAATTCTTTTTGTGTTCCGTAGAAGTCGTGTTCTATCTGTTTTGAGAAACTCTGCCAGTGCTCCCTTTTTATTTGCCTCACTAAAGTATTCGTTTGGTTTCTGATTGGTTTGTGGTGGTTGAATGCATGTTGTGTTTGTTTTGTTCTGTATTGTAAAAAGGCTTTCTTCTTTTCTTCACATTTTATCTTAACTTCCTCTCTAAACCACGGGGTTTTCTTCTTTAATATGGGAGTATTTTTTACTTCTCTCTCTCTCCAAGTGGTTCTGTTGCAGCGTCAATTATGTTATCTTTGAGTTTTTGCCAGCTTTCATCGACGTTATCGTTTTCTAAGATTCCATTCTCAGCAATCTTCCATGATATTCTTTTCCTGTATAAATATTCCGTGGATTCCGTATGTAGTCCTTCGACTTTGATTTTTGTTTGTGTTGGTGCTGCCCTCTTAGGTGTGAAATATTTCATAGTGATTCCTATTTTACATAATACTAGGCTATGGTCGCCACCTACATCTGCTGAATTGAGGCATCTTACGTCGATTATTTTTGATGGATGTATATCTCTGTTGGTTACAACATAATCTATCATAGATATTTGTCCACGGGTGTTACTGAATGTGTATTTGTGTTGGTCCTTGTGGTCAAAGAATGTGTTGTTAATTCTAAGTTCGTTATTTGTGCAAAAGTTTATCATCAGTTCTCCGATTTCGTTTTTAGTATTTTCATTGTATTTTTGCTTAATTCCGGGTATTACTTGGTTACCTATTCGAGCGTTAAAATCCTTAAGTATTATCATCTTCCCTCTAACTTGATCTACTACTTGTTGTAATCCGTCATAAAAGATTTCCCTTGTTGTTTGAGGCTTGTTATTTTATGGGCCGTATACTCCGATGATGTTCAGATCTTCCTTTTCCATTCTAATTTTTGCTGTGACAATTCTTTGCGATATATATGGACACTCTTTGATGTGATTTTGGTATTTTTGATGTATTAGTAATGCTACACCTTCTTTGGTCCTGTTTTCTTTTGCTATTCCACTGTAGATTAATATATATTCACCTAATATTGATTGTCCTTTTCCTGTAGAGCGCATATATCTATTTGTTTCTCTTTTAATACTTGGGTGATTTCTTGATCCCTAGTGTTGAGTGATCTGATGTTCCATGTGGTAATTCTCATCAATGTTTTTTTGTCCTTATTTCTCGTCATGGTCGTCTTCATATGATCAGTCCGGTTCCGAGGCTTCACATTGTTTCTTTGAGCAGTATTCGTTTTTCCGATTGGTAGGTTGCTGACCTAGCCAATCAACCCTCCACATTTTATCCGGGCTTGGGACCGGCTGTGGTAATCGCAGAGCTACTCGATCCACCCTGCAATTACCCAGGCAGTGTTCGGAATTGGGTAAAATGACTAATTCTAAGCAACTTTTGTTCTATAAAGTTGTTTTTTCACTAAGTCATTGAGTGAATATGTTCATTTTTACCAACAAAAAACATGTTTTTCTACTGTTTTTCGCAGATAACTCAAAAAATAAGTATTCAAGAAAAATATTCTTGGTAAAAATGTAGCTTATAAAAAATTGAAAAGAACAGTGTACGCACGTCTACTGTATACCCAGTAGAAGCGGAATTGTAGCTAATGAAAAGTAGGTTCTTATTCGTCCAATTCCAAATAGAATATTTTAAAGTGAAATAACCAAAAGACGGAGCACTTTCCGGGGAAAACTAATTACAACATAATTGAGGGGCAATTTTCGCGATTTTTTTAGCGAAAAATAAAAACCACCAACAATATTTTGAGCGCAACTTACTTACTTTTAATGCTAGAAGTTTTCTAAGAAAACAAGAATAAACCTTTTTTTAAACACTTTAAAAAAGTTTTAATTAGTTTTCCCTGAAAAGTGCTCCGTTTTTTGGTTATTTCACTTTGAAATATTCGATTTGGAATTGAACGAATAAGAACCTACTTTTCATTAGCTACAACTCCGCTTCTACTGGGTATACAGACTTCATGCGTACACCGTTCTTTTCACTTTTTTATAAGCTATATTTTTACTAAGAATATTTTTTTAATACTTACTTTTTGAGTTATCTGCGAAAAACCGTCGAAATAGTATATTAAGTATGGAGAACGGTAAGGGTTTTATACCGATCGAAGACAATTGTTTGGAGGAGGAGCGGAGCGACGACTCCAATTATTGTCTGAGATCGGTTACCCTTAACGTTCGACATGCTTATAACGTTTTTTGCACGATTGATACCATTATAAATTATAAAATTAAACATTTTCCTCATATTGACTAGTTTCATTCATTTTATCAAGATAGATACTTTGGTTGTTAGGTAGTAACTAGGGTGCATAACAACAATGAAGAATTGAGTTTTTATTTAGTTGTCAATAATTTTAAGTACAATTTTGATTATTATAAATTAAAATATGAGCGAAAGTGAATTTGAAGAAATTGAACGGGCTTGGGAAGAAGGGTGTTCCGCAATTATTCCCGTAAAATCCAAAATCCGTTATCAAAATACCTACCAAAGTTTTAAAAAGTGGTGCGAAGGCAAGAATTTAAGAATCGAAGAAAAGACTCTATTGGCATATTTCGTTCAAAGACATATGCAGTTGAAAGCTCCTGGAAGCCTCTGGGCAGAATATTCAATGATTAAATCCACCGTTTTTCTTTATGATGGCATTGATATTTCCAAGTTTTCAACTTTGATCGCGTATTTGAAGAGAAAAAATATTGGCTATAGGCCTAAGAAGTTTCAATATTAATAAATAATTCGTTAGTTTTCTTTATTCTTTCAAAAAATAAATTAAAATTAAGAGATTTTTTAACTCGACGGTAAGTGAATTACTTACCGTCGAGTTGGAGTACTTACCGTCGAGTTGGATTACTTACCGTTGAGTTGCTAGTAAATGTCACCTACTGACGTAAAATCTTTCACGGTAAACAGTCGAAAATGATCAATCGTGCAAAAAACATGTTTTTTGTTGTTAAAAATGAACATATTCACTCGCAAATAAAGTATTGGCTTAGTGAAAAAACTCTATAGAACAAAAGTTGCTTAGTTGTCATTTTACTCAATTCCGGACTTATCTTGAATGTATATTTTCACCCCCGAGAAGGGGGTATTCCCCTCCATTTTACAAAAATGGAGGGAATGTAGAATTGTAAACTTTTTCTTATATAATAATAGACAATTTCAACTAGCTATTCCCAAATTTTCATTCTTCCTTTATTTTTTTGGAGGTTTTCGTAAAGTTTTGTGTTCTTGATTGGGCTATTAACTAAATTAATTAATATTTATGCTCACCGTCTCTACAGTCAGAAATTGCACCGCTGTGCGCGATGTTTTAATTTTAGTAAGTGTTTAAACTTCTTGATTTTTAAAATTTGAAAATCCAAAATAATACTTTATAATTTCGAATTTTCAAATTGTAAAAGACAATGATTTAGTGTATGTGCTAAAAAGCATTTCTACCATAATAACGAGATCGGAAATTGTTTTTTCATCGAAACACCTTAGAATTTTTTTGGAACTTCTCTACCAGTGACTGACTTTTAATTAATTTTATTAATATTTTATAAGAGCAGAGTTCTTTTGGTTTATTTTCTGGCCTTGGTTTGGAACCTTTAGTTTTAATTATAATATTATTTGTAGATTTGTACACATTTAAGTTGAAAATTTGAATCACAATATTGTTTATGTAGCTCTAAAAAATTCAGTTTAAGGCAAGTATTGTACCCACACAACCACATAGCATTTAGGTAAGAAAATAAGTATCAAGTATCTAAAGAAAGTTGCTCCACTCTCCCATATTTTAGAAGCAGGCTTGTGGACGAGGGATGTTGCGGCCGCGGTGGTGAGGAGATCGCGCAAGCTCCATAGTCATTGTTAGTTGTTCCATGGTTATTCTGATTCTGTACTGGCGAAGCGTCCATGTAACCACTGATACCATTGGTAACAGTTAAAAATCTTGCCAATAAATATTTTATGACGATGAATAATTCTATTTACCAATATTTTTACCAATAGAAATATATTATTATATTATGTGGTAATAGTACCTAAGTCAGTAAATAACCAACTACTCGTAGACACGAAAATATTAGCGGGTTTATGTGACTCAGTTGCACTTTATTATACTCTGTTACTCTGTTACAGACTCATTTCTAGTTACAATTACTGTTATATACCCACGCTGGCGCTCGGGACCGGCTAGTGACTGAAAATTTTGAAGAAGCGACGGCATAAGCGCGCTGTGTATCAGTAGCGCTGTTACCAGATTTAAAATTGATGACAGTACCTATAAAAAGTGTGCGTGCAGTTAACCATGGATGAGTGTCGCTTCTTAATCGATCAACTACTTGAAAAGTAATTCTCCTTGTATAATTTTGAAGAAAAAATGAGATTAAAAATGAAAGACCTATTTTAAACAATTTAAAAAAGGAATCAACAAAAGTAGTTCGATATTTTAAATTTAGTTGGTACAGTGAAAATCCTTGGTTATATTATGGTTGCAAGAAAAATATACTGTATTGTTGGCCATGTCTTCTGGTTTCTACAGAAAAATGGGTAGACCAGTGGTTCACGATTTAAATAGTGTTAGATTTTTAAAAAGGAGACATGAAATTTCTCCGTTACCTACATGTAAGATGTATACCCAATTTGATTCAGTTTGGCAAAACAAAAATCAAAAGTTCTCTTAACCAAGCTTTTAAAGCAAATATTGCTAAACATAATGAGTTTTTTAAAAAAATAGATAGGTATATCCTTAGCACACTTATAATAGATACTGTATGTTTTTGGGCCAAACAAGTTTCGTGGTCATTTTGAGTGCGACGACTCTGACAATCCAGGCAATTATAGGGAATTGTTAATATTAACATAACATTGTTAACATTAATTGCCAAAAAAGATCAAACATTTTGTCAACATCTAGAAACATCTGTTTTTTAGAGAGTTTCAAGTGATATACAAAATGATATTATTGAAGCTACACTCACCGGCACAAAATTCCGTCAGCCAAAATTTTTTATTAAGTTTGACAATTTATAACTTTATTACTTGTGCTCCGTTTTTCAAGATTCTTACACCAGTTTGTAGTTACATGTATTCATATTGTTTGGTATTATTCCGGTAACAAAAAATTTTGCTTGCATGTCATTGTACAGGGGTGAAATGAAGCGTTGTATTTTCTCCTAATTTTAAAAAATTCTGTGGAAAATGGAATAGCTGATTTTGTTTCGTTGTCCTGTCATATTTTCCCGGAGGCATCAGCAACATTTTGTTTTTTGAATTATCCGAATATCTTTTTTCTTGTAAGAGCTGTACCATTTTTTATAAATAAAAACACTGATTGAGTCATACAATTGAGGTTGGATTGATAAGATTAGAATGTCCCGCATGCAGCCCAGATCTCGATCATATTGAGCATTTATGGGATGAATAGAAAAAGCTATTTGCCGTCATCCTAGGCCTCCAGAAAATTTGGTACAGTTATGGCCCTGGTAGAGGAATATCGGGCTATTCCCCAGGCAAGGAAAACACATCTTTATTAGATGCTAAACAGATTGCGAGCAGTCGTTGCTGCAAGAGGTGGACATAACCGCTATTGAATTGTTTTGTTTTATTGTTAAATTTGTTTTGTTTTGTTAATTTTAGTGCGTTTGATATTTTTAATTAAATAAACCTTCAAAGTAGTGTTTTTAATTGCAGCTATTACAAGAAAAAAGATATTCAGATAATTCAAAAAACAAGACCGTAATGATATCTCCAGGATAATACAAAAGCAGTATGAAACAAAATCAGCCCTCCAATTTTTCCATAGAATTTTTTAAAATTAGGAGAAAAAACAACGCTTATATTCACCCCCGTATAATGCCATCTAAGCAAAAATTTTTTGTTACCGGAATAATAGCAATTGACATCAATACATGTACCTACAAACTCATGCAAGAGTCTTTAAAATCGAAGTACAAATAATAAAGTTATAGATTGTCAAACTTAATCAAAAATTTTGGGTGGCGGAATTTTGTGGCGGTGAGTGTATATATAGATTTAGCCATATCTTCATATTTTTAAATAAGATTTTTTGCATCTGGTTTTGGTACCACTTCAGAAAAAGTCACGCCTCGCCACTGTGATTCTGCCATAACTTCTACTCAGTGGGAACAAAAAATCCTATGCTGAAAAGTTACAGGGCAGTACTCTTCTATCTTCTACTTGCGTCTGTTCTTTGCCAAAGCTACAGAAACTTTTCTACATGTAGAATTCTATATTGCACGGAGTCCCGCTGCTGAACTGATTTACAGAGCTAAAGGTAATTTAGAAAACCTATCTGATTTCTAGAGATGTTTAGAGTGCTCTAAATAATGGTGCTTAACAGCTTAAAATAGAAATAAAAAAAATAAAAACGAATCAATTAATAACTATCTAAGAGAGCTGACAATTGGTAGCACAACGGATTATTTCCTCTGAAGAGGCACGAAGAAATTAAAACGACCGATATTGCAAAATCCTCAACTAAGATAAACAGATCGAAGCTGGGCAAAAAGAAATTTAGAGAAGGCTAATAAATTTACTGAATATCGTAAGTCAATATTCCAGATAAGGTGATAACACACTACAATGGGAAAAGGTCACATAGGAAGAAGGCGAAATTAAACTAGTCACTCCAAAAGAAGTGGCCGACGAAATTAAGATAAACATCAATCCCAGAAAAACACCTGGGTTTGATTTAATTACTAGATAAATGTTAAAACAACTTCCTAGAAAACCCATAGTAAAATTGACATATCTTAAAAATTCCTTGTTCCGGTTAAGATATATTCTCAAGATATGGAAAATGGCTGAGGTAATAACGGTTCTTGAACCTGGAAAACAACCAAATTCAGTATCATCGTATAGGCCGATTCCATTGCTACATGTAATTTCTCTAACTCCATCACACCAGTTTCTGTTTCGAGAAAATCATTCAACTTTGCTAATAGACTGTTACGTTGTTTTTTAAGCTGATTTTTTTAAGCTGATTTTTTACTAAGCTGATGTCTTTATGGATCATTTAGAGTCCAATCACATCATGAAAAATCCAGAAATTTTACATTAGTTCCGTTATGTAGATGACTGTTTGGTCCTCATTGCTGGACGATTGCGCTCCAGAAAACCTCCGACTAGAGATGCAATAAACTTGAGTTCCAACAATTTCCAAATGAACTCCCAGTGGAAGAACATGCAGAGCGACAGACCGAACCTAATAATGAGAAACACACCATGCATCACAGAAACTCCACCAGGTTTTGACCTCCCCCGAAAATCATGGTCAACTCTTAACAGGATAAGAACGGGTCATGGAGTCTGTGCAGATTCCCTTTATAAATGGAAAATGAGAACCTCTGCTGAGTGCGACTGCGGCGCCGAGAAACAGACCATCCAGCATATGATTGCCGAATGCCCTCGGAGAAAGTATGATGGAGATCCTCTGGACTTCGCCTCTGCAACACCAGCGTCGATTGAATATATTAATACATTAGATGTTAGACTATAACATATGTGTGATAATGTTGTGTATCAAATTGCCATACGCTAATTAAATTACTACTTCCTTACTAATCACCCATTAACACATATTTCAATATACCCCTGGTTTCTTACCTTTTTCATTCCCTCTTTCACTACCCCATCCCCAACACAGTTTACCTTCTTTCTTTTCCAATCCTCCTTCATACTTTTTCGTAATTACATAGTTATATTGCTATCCCTAACACAGTTTACCTTCTTCCTTTTATTTCCAATCCTCTTTCATACACCTTCCCAATCACATAGTTATTTTGCCATTCCTCGTGTCTCTGGTTTTTCAGCTACAAAATTCAAATTCTCAGTTTGCCAATTCAGACAATAACCCTCAACACTGATTATTTAGCTATCACCTTAATATTCATTCATACAATAAATAGTTTGCCAGGACCTCGATTTTTGACTCTTCACTTCGTTATCGATCATTCGCTATCCTGTACTCTACAGATACAGATAGCGAATTGTCGATAACGAAGCGAAGGGTCAAAAATCGGGGTCCTGTTATGTTATAACTCATTAATTTTTTATCTATTCCGTTCTATGACTAATTAGAACTCATTTACAACTGTTTGACAGACATTTCAATTTACATTTCTGATAATAACACTTATGTCGAAGAAAGTTAGAAAAAACGTCACAGTTGACAGTTTTTAATTTTTGCTAAAAAAACCTCATCAAACCTAATTTAGTGTGAAAACAGTTGTTAATTCTTGTTAATTTTTTATTTATCGTTGATAAGAAGTCGAGGTCCGCTGGGATGAACAGCCTCGGCTTCTTTTCGCAGTGAATATCTGTTGTGAATTTTGTTGTGTTTGACATTTGATTTTTTGGAAGAAAACTTAAAATAGACAAATCTGTGATTATCGTTCGAGGTGAACGGACGACTCATCCGAAGGGTAAGGGCCAAAACTATCTATATTTCCCTGTTAATTTCTAATTTGCATCGACTGGCATAGATTTTAAATTCGTCAATCTGCCGCATAAGATGGAGGAAGAAGTTCCTCCCGATCCTCCTCCACCACCTGACCCTCCTAATAAAATCAACCAACATGAATGTCAATCTCAACCTCCAATTATTCAGAAAAGTCTTAAAGGAAAAAAACAAATACTATATTCGGAGACAGACATAGGTCCTTATGAAGTATTTGTCCAGGGTCAGGATAAAAATATTGGAGATTACCACGTGTTAAGTATAGCTAAATCTATTTCTGTTTTAAAAATTAAAGACATCACGAAAATCAGTAGAAAAGGTAAAAACAGGATAGGGGTATTATTTGCCACTAGAAAAGCAGCCAACGATTTCGTTGTGAGGAAAGATTGGGAAGCCCTAGGGTATGACGTGTTCATTCCATTTCATCAGATTTCTTGTAGGGGTATAGTAAGGGGAGTTAATAAAAGATTCACAGAGGAAGAAATAAAGGAGGCATCAGAAACCAACTTGGCTTTATGTAAGATATTAAGTGTAAAGCGAATGAACCGGAGAGTACAAGTGGATTCAAAGGTTGAATTTGTCTCCACGGGAACTATTAGCATAACTTTTTCAGGAAAAACTATTCCTAAAGAAATTTCCATATATCAACTACCAATGAGGGTCACACCATTCATCAGCCCTGTTCTTCAATGTGGGAATTGCTTACTTTATGGCCATTCTACGAACCAATGTAGAGGAAAAAAGAAATGTGCTAGATGCGGAACTTCTCATGAGGATTCTTCATCTAATACGTGTACAAAATATTGCATTTTCTGCAAATCTTCTGACCATGAATCAAGTAGTCGTAATTGTAGAGAGAGAGTCAGACAAAAAGATATTAAGGATCTAATGTCCTTTTCTAATCTATCTTTCTATGAGGCAAGTCAGCAGGTTCTTAGGATCCATAATATTTCATCTTTAAACATAAACGATTTCCCCCCCTTACATAGCGATCAGAATAATTCTAATGGCATCTTACCACAGGAGAGAAGGTCTGCAGCCTCAGCTCAATATTCAAAACCTTTTAGTCAAGTCACTCAATCTCCACCAAAAAGAAGAAGACCTTCAATACAAGAAAATAGAGGTTATGATAAAATCTCCCACCAAAGACTACTTATTAATCCATCAGGTAGAAGAATAAATGAGCCCTCGACTTCAAAATTCAATCCTGCTCACTCTGATTCTCAAATCACTAACTCACAATCTTTATCCCAACTTCATTTGGATTTCAATCAGGTCATGTCTATGCTGAACCAATCTCACAGGGAGCTCGTCATGACCTTCATTGGGGACTTAATAAACTCAAAATCATACTCCATTCCTTACAATATGGCAGATCTAAAGACTAGCATAAACAAAAGTGTATCACCTTTCAATACAAATGTAAACCAGGGTCTGAGGGGAATAGAGGATCTCGAGCCTGAGGATTCGAGATCTTTTGACTCCTTGGTCTAGCAAACATACTCTTTATAATGAATCCTAACACTCCGATAACTATTATTCAGTGGAATATACGTTCGTATCACACTAATTCTGACAATCTAAAAATCCTTATAAAAAACCTTAACCCAGATATAATCCTTATTAGCGAATCTTGGCTCTCAAACCAACATGTTATAAGATGTAGAGGGTATCAAATAATCAGAAAAGATCGAGAGGATGGCTATGGCGGATTAATTACTCTTATCAAAAATAATATTGATTATAGGGAAATTCAAATTGCCAATCCAGGCTTCAATCATGATGTCCAATTCCAACTCACATTTCTCCCTAACTTTAATTTGAATATTCTTAATATATACTGTCCACAAGACAACTCTACCTCCAAATCCAACTGGTTTTCCCTTGTTAAATTACTTAATAAGCCATTTTTAATCATGGGTGATCTAAATTGTAATCATAAGGCATGGGGTAGTTCTAGAGACAGTCACAATGGTAGGATTATTTTTGATTCTTTGGAGGAACTTGAGCTAGTATTTCTCAATGATGGGTCCCCAACTAGACTGGTGGCCCCAGGAGGCAGTAAGTCGGTAGTAGATCTAACAATGGCATCAGACGATGTGGCAGCCAGTGTGGGCAAGTGGTCCACTATTTCAGATACTGGAACTAGTGACCACTTCCCCATAATATGTCAGATAGGTGTATGTCCTCAATCTCCCCCGCATTCATGTAAAAGAAGAAATCTAAAGAAAGCTGATTGGTCTACTTATCATAACAATTTAAACAGCATTTTCTTAGCTTCTCCCAGGGAAGATTACGAATTTTTTACTAACTCCACATCATCGGTAGCTGATGAAACAATACCTTGGCTTCACCCTCCTAATAATTCCAAATACCACATTCCATGGTGGGATGACTCATGTGCTGAAGTCGTCTCTGCGAGAGTGTCTGCCTTAAAAAAATTTAAAAATATCCCCTCAATGGAAAACTATATCGAGGCTAAAAAGAATATAGCCAAATCAAGAAAATTCCTAAAATCAAAACGTAAAAATAGTTTCAGACTATTTTGCAGTAAATTAAATAGAAACACTCCTCTAAAAGTTGTGTGGGAGAAAATTAATAAGGTCTCGGCTTCGAAACCTTCAATATATACACAATTGCCCTCTACTCCTATATCCCACGAAATTCTATGTTGCTTAACCCCCCTTTCCGCTGTCAATAAAGTATTGGTTAGATCTCCTCAAGCCCTAGAACCGCCATTTGCTCTCGACGAGTATCAGAACTCCCTCTCAATTAAATCTGACTCGGCTCCTGGTTTGGATCAGATTTCCTACTCAATGTTAAAAAATCTTCCCGTTGTTGGATCTTTGTTATTAATTTAACTTTTCAGTGAAAGTCTTAGAACGGGTATAGTTCCTGTTCAGTGGAAACAATCAGTAATTTTACCTATAATCAAAAAAGATAAAGATTGTAATAATCCGTTAAACTTTAGACCAATAGCTCTTTCTTCATGTGTAGGCAAAATGCTCGAAACTCTTATAAAGAATAGAATAGAGTGGATTGTGGAACATAATAAGATTTTTAATCCACTACAACTAGGATTTAGAAGGGGTAGAGGTTGTACGGAATGCCTTACATACCTCACCTCAACAATTCAAATAGGCTTCGCTCAAAATCAATACACTATTGGCATATTTCTAGATATCTCTTCTGCTTATGATAATGTCAACATATCACTCTTGTATTCCAAATTATTAAAGTATAACATTCCAACCCAACTGGCTAATTTGATTTTCTGCCTTCTAAATGATAGAGAGCTATTTGTCAAAGACAAACTGGGACAAACCCATGGCCCAAGAAAATCAAGTCTGGGACTACCCCAAGGTTCCCCATTAAGCCCTATCCTCTTCAACCTATATTGTCTTTCCCTGTATAATTTAATCCCCTCTTCATGCAAACTAATTCAGTATGCAGACGATTTGGTTCTTCTGATTAGAGGGAGTGATATTAATGAATTGGTAATTAATGTAAATAAATTATTGATTCAGATGGAATCATGGTTGCTAGATCACAATTTAAATCTGTCTAAGAACAAATCTTCTGCAATATTATTTACAAAAGGAAACACGAAAATCTCTCCCCCTAACGTAATATTTTGTAACCAGAATATTGGTTGGGTAGATGCAGTCAAATATCTGGGGGTAAATATTCAAAAAAACTTAAAGTGGAATTCATATGTAAACTCAATAGAACTAAAAGTAAATCGTGGCCTGAATGTGATGAGAGCTCTTTGTGGGACTTATTGGGGAAGTGATCCAAAAACTTTACAAATTGTACACAATGGTCTGATTCAGAGCCATCTGGACTATGGCTGCCAGGTAATTTTCGATTGTCCAACTTCCTTAATTAAAAGATTGGAGAAACTAAAATACAAAAGTATCCGAATTATAACTGGATGCATGAAATCTACCCCAATTCATGCTCTCTTAAGTGAAAGTGGTCAGATCTCGCTTAAATCTAGATGGGAATGGCTTAGCTCTAAATTTTTATTAAAAAATTTAATGTTAATTGGCAACCCAATTATTTCCGCTCTCGACCTGTTAGACTTGGCAATTCAAAGGAACCAAAATCATTGGAAAAACAGAAGTATTCCATTTCTAGTGCTTTTAAAAAACAAATTTAAAAGTACTTATCCCAACTTATATTTAAGTGACTTATACCCATGCCATAACTTTGAACTAGACCATCAATTATCAACAATTCCAATCATAAATATCCAATCTAATCGTTCAGATGAACTTGCCTCAGTTCAACTCCAAAAAATAATTCTAAATAAACCTAGTCACACCAAATTCTTCACGGACGGCTCGGTTGATGATGAAGGATCAGCAGGCTTTGGTGTCTTTAGCCGAGAGATCAACTATTCTTATACCAGTAAACTACCTAAGTATACCCAAATATGTACGGCTGAGATTGTCGCAATTAATCATGCCCTCCAAATTATTTTGAAAAATGGGATTAAACAAGCAATCATCTGCTCGGACTCTAAAAGTGCCTTACAGAAAATAGGCAGATCAACCTATTCTATGGAAACAGAACATTCATCGTTCATGACCAAGAGAGGCATCATTGAAGCGAAAGAAAATAACGTTAATATTAGTCTGGCATGGATTCCAGGACACTCGAATATTAAAGGGAACATGGTGGCTGATAAACCAGCTAATATAAGTAGAACCTTAAATGTAGCTGCTGGTATCACTCTTCACTATTCCAACTTTCTACCAGACATCAAGCATTCCATCTGGAATCGGTGGAAGCAAGAATGGCAGGGGAAAAATCGAAATAATTCATTTTACTCTAAAATTGTAGGTCAGATAGATAAACTCCCCTGGTACCACAATTTTGCATACCAAGACAGAAGACATATAACCACCATTATTAGAATGAGGACAGGTCATTGTGCTACTCCAGTTCACCTATTCAGGATAGGAGTAAAAGATGACCCATATTGTGACTGTGGCCGAGTTGGGTCCTTAAATCATCTGATTTTTGAGTGCCCTATAAATATGTCACCCAATTTTTACCTATATAAAGAATTAGCCAAGACAAATATCCCTACTCCCATTGAAATTTGCCTACTTATGTCCAACCTTAATCCACGTAGGATTAACCTGATCCTTAAATTCCTTAACTTAGCCAAACTTAATTTATAAATTAATCAATTCCCAAATTTGAATTAAAAAAATTAAGAAGATAAAGATATAAAAAGATATTGGACCTCCAAATGATAAAAGTCTTAACCCTTATGGTATAATATTGCCTTTCCTGTAGAGACTGTCTGGCCCTATACGAAGATGTTCCTGCTAATATATATTTAAAAAAATTGAGGCTTTAACATATATATTTGGAAATATTCGACTGCCCAGAGCAAGACAAGAGTATTTCCCTGGTGTAAGCTGGGCGAATTATCCCGAGGGATATAACCCAATAAAGGAAGAAGAAGAAGAAGAACACTTATGTCATTCCCTTTTTTCTACATTCTTTCAAATTATAATTTCAGTTAATCTGGCATTTTACATCTGTTATCATTTCAGTAAATACATATCTATTATCCTTTCAGTAATTTAATCAAATTATATTTTTTCTCTCTCCTTTTAAAAAAACTTCTACAGTAATAAATTTTTTTTCTTTCGCCCATTTCAGTCTGTTCACTCCAGTATCATCTGTAGATTTCAAATTATTAGTTAACTAATTTAAATAATAATCAACTAAATTTATCAATTTTCTCTTTGTTACCCATTACAACCATAATCATAGACAACCAATATTAAGTACTCTTTTTTCAATTTTTTACAATATTACTAGGTTTCTCGTATTTTCCTTCCATTACTTTTTGTTTACATTCCAGTTTTTTCAGTTCTCTTTTTATTTCAAAACTAAATTAAACTTTCTTCTTCTTTTTTAAACTGTCATCAATGATGTCATTGAGTTTACTACGAATAACATTTTTATTAACATAACAATAACAACAGTTCTTTCTGTAACAGAGAGTTGCCTTTTAGACTTTTACAATAGAACCAAAACTTTTACATAACCAAAAATTGACTACCTGTCTTGTCATATCACTTCACTCTGATAAATAAATTGTTATCTCATATATTCTTGTTGGTCTGTGTCCATCGAACTGGCAAGTACCACACGTTACCATCGAGCAGTGAATCATGTTGCCCTTTGAGCACTCTTAAATTTATCGCCTAACATCGACTTAGAGTCGCCACTAACATCATCTTTTAAAAATGTAAATCATATTTCTCGATGTCACCTATTCTACAAGGTTGCTAGTTTTATGTACTAAGCAGAACGTAAGTATATTCCACATTTTTTCTTTAACTAGTCATAATTTTAACCTTTTGTATTCATTCTAACGTGGAAATACTTCGTTCTTTGCACTGAAAATGATCTGATCTAGATTGAATACGTTTTGCGAATCCTTTTGGATGACTTTTTAATAGTTTTTCAATAAATTTTTTATACCATTATACAAACGAAGTTTTTACTTGTTCTGTATGATTTTTAATTATGGTATACAGCCAGCTACTGGGACTTTCCCATTGATTTTACTTTATTTTTTGTTCTAGTACACTGGATATATCTTGTTTTATAATAGCAGTTGACAAAACGTCGACTTACTTTACTTTACTTAATCAGTAGACCAGTGGCGACGCATGAGTTTTTCTAAAGTGTTACCAAAACCAGATGTAAAAAAATCTTATTTAAAAAAAAATATTTTAAACCGCCTAAATATAAGTTTTTGTTTTCAATCATGTGGGATAAAATTAAACAAATCACTATTCCCAAATTATATGTATGTAATTATGTATATGTAACAGGTTTAACAATAAATAATAAACAAACTAAACATATTATTCTACCATAAAATTAACATAAAAAAATGAACAAGTAGAAAAAAGAACAGATTTTGAAAACTATTGTTTATATTTTAATTCTTCCATTTTCAATAATATCATTTTTTTGTTTAAAATAATATAAAAAAAATATACAAATATAATGACTTTTCAAGTACTTGATCAATTACGCAATACGTAGCAACACTCTTCCATGTTTAAATGCACGCACACTGTAATCTGTAATAGGTACTAAACCAACGTTACCAATCTTCAAAATGGTGACACTACTGATATGCACAGCGTGCCCGCGCGCCGTCTCTAGACCCGTCGCTCCTTCAAAATTTTCAGAGCTAGTCCCGATCGATAGCGAGGATTTCTCCTGCGTACCGTTTACCAGTGCCAGTATTGGTAACAGCATAATAATATATTATGATAACGTGCCATGGATTCACATATCTCGCCAATATTTTCGTGCGTCTAGTTGGTTATTTACTGAATTAGGTACTATTAACAAGTATTTCTGTTGGTAAAAAATATAAATGGAATTATTTCGTAGTACTCATAAAATATTTATTTGTAAGATTTGTAACTGTTACCAATGGTAACAGTGGTTACATGGACGCTTCGCCACTGCAGTAGACCCATTTGTACCTTTCGGTGTTGGATCATTTATAATATAATTCATTAAATTACAATATTTTACAATCTTCTGAATTGACCTAGCTCTTAACGAACTTTCTCCATTCCTTCCTATTGGATGCTATCTGTGTTGCTTCCTGCCAAGTCTTACCCTTACTCTGCAGTATCTGCGAAGTATCACTGTTCCATTCTTTAATGGGTCTTCCTCTTCTATTCTTACCTATTGGTTTGGCGTCCCACACTCTTTTTACTTGTCTATTATTGTCCATCCGAGTTAGATGTCCGAACCATGCCAATTTTTTCTCTTTGAATCGAGTATCAGTTTGATTTTGAGTCTTTCTCTTATTTCTTCATTTCTGATTCTATCAGTTCTTTTTACTCCGATCGTTCTTCTGAGGTATTTCATCCCTGCTGACTGTATTCTGCTCTGATGTATTTTGTTTAATATCCAATTTTCTGCTCCATATGTCACCGTACGTCTATATATTGTCATCTTGTTATTTGTTGATATTTCTTTGTTATTAAGCAATCCTCTATTTAGTGCTTGAAATAGTTTTCCTGTGTTTTCCATTCTGTTGTTAAGATCGTCCTCGATGTCTCCTTTGTTGCTGATTACTGTTCCTAAGTATTTGTATGAATTTGTCTGTATTATTTGATGTTGGTCTATCATTACTTTTATTTGATCTTCCGTTCCTTGTTTCCTTGATATTTTCATTATCTGAGTCTTCTCTTTGTTTACGTTTAAGTTGTATTTGCTTGCTTCTAGGTTCCATTTCTCTAAGTTGTATTTCAGTTTTTCTGCTGGTTCCGCAATTAATACTATGTCGTCTGCAAATATACACATCTCAGCGTTTATCATTTGCATTCTGTTCCAACCGATGCAGTATTTCTTGAAAGTTTTCTTACATTCTTTCACCATCTCATCTATTACATTTATGAATAGCACTGGGCTGAGACTTTCCCCTTGTCTAACTACTTGAGTTGTTTCAAATGGTTCTGACTGTATATTTAACATTCTTACTGTATTTGTTGTTTTCATGTATATACTCTTTGTTGCTTCTATCAGTTCTTCACTTACTTCCTTCTTCTTTAAGCTTTCCCATATATCTTTTCTTTTGACTGAGTCGAATGCTTTTTCCATGTCTATAAAGCTCAGATATATTTCTCTATTTTTCTTTAATGCTTTTTCTATTACTTGTTGTATGGTGAATATATGATCTGGTGTGTTGTGTCCTTTCCTGAATCCACTTTGTACGTTCTCTAATTTATGTTCTATTTCTTTTCTGATTTTCTTTTCTATTATGGTTTCGTATACTTTTGCTGCTACACATAGTAGTGATATACCTCTATACTTCTTATAGTCTCTTGTGTTTCCTTTCTTGTATATAGGTATAATTACTGCATTTGTCCATTCTCTGGGTATTACTTTTCTCTTCCATATTAGGTTATATATGTATAATAATTTTTCTTTTGCTTTTACTCCTACATACTTCATCATTTCTGGTGCTACTTCATCGCTTCCTGGTGCTTTTCCAATCTTTATCTTTCTTATTGCTTCTTCTAGTTCTTCTTTTTCTATAGTTTCTGGATTTTCCGTGTTTCTCATGGATATTCTCTTGATGTGGCTTTCCTTCTCCACTGTATTCGCTTGATTTCCATTCAGTATCAGCTGGAAATGTTCCCTCTATCTTTCCATTATTGTTTTATCGTCACTTATTATTGTTCCTTCCTTTTTCATTATTTGTTTCACTTTCGTTTCTTTATTGCTTCTTAGGTTTTTCAGTGTTCTCTAAAATAATTTTACGTTTTCTCTGCTGTTTTCTTCCATTTTTTCTCCGAATTTTTCCCAACTTTTCTTTTTCTCTTTCTTAACTATTTCTTTAACTTTTGTTCTTTGTCTCTTATAATTTTCATATTTCTGTTTTGTTTTGTCTTGTATGTATTCTTTCCATAATTTCTTCTTTTCTTTTATTTCTCTTTTTACTTCATCGTTCCACCAACACGTTCGTTTCCCTCTGTTGTTATTTCTTGTAGTTCCACATATTGATTTAGCTGTTTTTATCATAGCATTTTTAAATTTTCCCCATTCTTCTTCTATTGTTTCTGTTATTTTATGTTCATTGTCCATCTCTTTCTCTAGCCCTTCTGTGTATCTTATTTTTGTTGTTTCTTCCCTTAGTTTATACATTTTTATTATTTCTTTATGTTTTCTGTTTATGTTCTCATTTCTTTTTATTTCTCTTCTTTTGCTTTTGAATGTGGTTTCTAGTAGATAATGGTCACTACCAATTTAATAACTCCTTTTCACTCTTACGTCTCTTATCCAGTTCTTCTCTGTTTTTTGCACTATAGTATAGTCTATAGTTGATTGTTCGTCTATTGATTTGACTTCTCTTGTGATCTTGTGTATCCTTTTATGTTGGAAGTGTGTGTTCATAATCACCACACCAGGTTATTGTCTAGACAGAATTCAAGTAGTAATTATCCATTTTTGTTTATTTTTTCCTCCCCATAAGGTCCGATGACATTGTTCCATTTTTCTGCTTCTTTCCCCACTCTACTGTTCATGTCTCCTGTGATCACAATTTTCTCTGTACAATCATTTATCACTTCTTGTAATTTGTCCCAGAACTCATTCTTTTCGTTTTTTGTTGCGTCTTCATCTGGTCCATAGCATATGATTAGGTTTGTATTGGTTTCCACTGTATCCATATATATGTCTACTCTTAGTATACGTTCGTTGTAATATATCCATTTTTTTACTTTGTTGATACTATCCTCCTTAATCATGCACGCTACTGCTGCCTGAGCTCTCTTTGTTTCTTCCACTCCACTGTATATTAGTAACATTCCGTTTTCTAATATTATTGATCCTCTACCTTTTTTCTTTGTCTCTGTTATAGCTCCTATTTCAATGTTCTTATCTCCAATTTCTTCCCCCAGTTCTATTTCTTTCCCATTTATACCTCTTACATTCCATGATGCCATTTTCAAAATTGTTCTGTTCTTTTCTGTGTTTAAGTTTTACTTCAATTTGTTTTTCCTTCCGTTTGTGTTATTATCTTTAAATCTGCTCATGTCCCTGTTCTGTGCCTGTTTTGTTTCTCGGTCCATCATTGTGTTTTCTTTAGCTAGTTTTTTGAACAAGTTGGTTCTGTATTGTATGTTACTTTTTCTATCCGGTTTGTTTTTTGGTTACATTTCCACTTAATGCCTTCAATAACTATGAATCCACATCCAATTTTTGTCCTTTTCCCATTAGTCTTTTCTTTTGTCTTCCTAAGGTTTCTTTGTATTTCTATCTCTTTTAATGTTAGGTCACATTCTATATATATATATATATACTCTATGTTGCTTATAGCTCATTAGTATTAGTTTACCCTTGGCTTTCAGTATTTTCATTTCATCTTCGAATTTTTTACATTCGATAACACATATTGTTTCATTTATCTTTTGTACCCTATTTATTTCTGATTTTACTCCCATTTTTGTTTCTATGAAGTTCTCTAGTTGCTCTGCTTCTATTGTGTCTGGTGGTAAGCCTCTCATTATTAGGTTATTTTTCTTCTTTTCTTTCTGACATGCTTCCAAGGTCATTTCTATTTTATCTATTTTTTGTTTCATCGTAGCCATTTCTTTCTTTAGATTTTCATTTTCTCTTATTATTTCTTTCATTTGCAATTTGTATTCACTATTTTCCTTCCTAATTTCTTTTAGTTCCTCAATCATATTACCCATTGTATTTTTTATATCTTCCAGGTCCTTGTTTTTCTTTTTATTATCGCTTGCTAATTGTCTCATTATTTCCATCATTTCGTTCTGGCTGCTGGTTTCATTGGTTGATAGTTTCGACCTGTCTGGTATTCGGTTCACTTTTCTGCTCCTGCTAAATATATCTAGCTCCTCTTTGCTTTTTCTTTTACCGTCTTATTAACGCTATCATTACCATCCGCCATCTCTCTTCTTATTCAAATAATTAAAGTATGTATTTATAAATATAAATATTTGTAACTATTACGGATCGCGACAAGCGCCGCACCCACCTCAATAGTTAAATCTTAGCAATTCTCGACCAGTTTCGACTTCTAGCGTTTGTAATTACATATACAATCAATATCAAAGCAACAAATAAATTCAGCCTTTATAATTCTGTATAATTTTACCGAAACCTGTATTACAGATCTATTATTTTTGTTGATAATTTTTATTGTCTATCGTTCTTAATTACCCGTCCAGCGCAAAAAGCTCAACCCGTTTCGTGCACTCAGAAGTTTAACTTTTATCCGTAGGGCAATTAAAACTAACTATTAATTTATTAATAAAGTTCAAAAACAGATAACTGATTATTTACTTACATAAAGGTCTTTTTTAATTACACTTTGCACTATTTTGTATGCAGATTACACTCGAAACCACCCAAAATTGGAATTTAATTTCAGAGCGACACTACACACGTCCAACTAGTACGATTGCCACGTTCAGAATCCAACGTCGATTTTTTCTCTGATTCTGACCAACGTCGACTTAATAGGGCTTTTCATTCACAGTCATTTGTTTCGAGCTCCTGTCATGTGTCACATAATATTAATATATCTACGTCATACGTTATTGGTAATACCAATGATACAAACCAAAGACGTATGGCGTAGATATATTAATATTATGTGACACATGACAGAAGCTCGAAACAAATGACAATCGATGAAAAGCCCTATTACAAGGATCTACATACAGTTCGAGCGAGTCTCGTAAATTCCACGATTTCGAGCCACGCTTCACGCAACCGTATTTGCGTACTTGTGTTTCAAGTTGCGTGGTCGTGCGGAGTTTAATTTACCAAATTTAAATATAATCGTTTCTAATGATTCATAATATGAATTCTATAATATATTATATTAAAGTTTTTAAATATTGTTAAAATTTTTAACATTGTATTTTAATATGTTTTGAGTTGTGTGGTCGTGCTCTGTCGAGTGGAGTTATAATTTACCAAATTTAAATATACCTAATCGTTTCTACTGATTCATAAAATGTATACTATAATAATATAATCGTTGATTGAGGTATTGGGAGATACCCAATATATACCTCAATCAACGATATAATAAATATATTAAAGTTTTTAAATATTATTAAAGTTTTTAACATTGTATTTTAATATACTTTGTTTTATTAATAATAATATTACCTAAGTATTGTACCTTGTTCAAAAAAAGTTCAAGATAAATACCGCGGTTTTTCCATATGAAAATGCAAAGCAAAATAATACAATTTGCAGAGTTTGTAAATGCTTGTTTTTTTATAAAATAATACAAATTGTATGTAGGTAGGTAGAGTAGCAAAGCGTTGAGTAGTTATAGCAAAAGTAGCTACGCTATCTGAGACACGATAAGGATGAAATTAGTTTTATATTTTCTTTTCTCATGGAGCATGCATGATGGAGAGTTTTTTTAAATACGTAACAAAGCATGTTGTTTTGTTATCTATGTTGTTCAAACACCTCAGCTGACACAGTGTCTCAAGTACGATTGCGCGAAATCGTGGAATTTACGAGACTCGCTCGAACTGTAGATCCTTGTGACTTAATTGTATAAAAATTGTGAAATATTCATTTTTACTATTTTAAATGAAAGTATGTAACTTCTAGAATACTCTCTGTTTGATCGGAGCAAAATTTCTCTTTTGCAAATTACTCCTCCATTCAAAAACTTATTCCAGTGTGGGTGTGGATCACTTTACGATTTGACAGACAAAAAAGAAATTGAAAATAAAGTTGTCAAAACTTTAAACGAGTTTTTCTCAAAACTGTTTTTTCAAGGGCGGTGGACATTGTGACTCAAAATCTGCTTGATGTCCACCGCAAAATCCATTTTTTTAGGTGTCTGTAAAAATTTGTCAACATTGGCTTATTTTTCAATATTTTGCCTTGAAAGTTTGTTTGAATAGTCTTTGAACCGCGTATGATACAAGATAAAATTAGCAGATTCCTTTTGTCACAAGTTTTTGTCTGGATCTGTAACTTAGCATTTAGGAACTTTAAATTTTATTTTATATCTTTTATATATTTTTTCTCGAATTTCATACACGTCAATTTTCTAAGTACCCTTTCTAAGTACTCCCTTGATAGACTCATAACTTTTTTTGATTATTATGACTCTGCCATGTCGTGTTCCTGCTTATTCCATTTTTGGTTGAGTATAATAAATTAATTTATTACTTATCCCCATATCTGTAGCCAATATTTAAGAGCTCCTTCACTAAATTTTAAGGGTGAATTTATTTAAAACCAACGTCATTCCATAAATGATACTTTTTAAGATAAATTATCACAAGTTTATTTAAATATATGTGTGTCATGTTTATATTTATCTTTAAGTTTTTCTGCAAAAACATGAACTTGAAAAACATTTCTGATAACATTTCTGATATGACGATCTCGAACTGTTTATTAGATGCGTTATAATAAAGTTGAAATGACCTTAAATTTAAGTAGAATTGTTTATTCATTCTACTAGATAGACCAGGGCATCAGGAAAAAACAAATCGATTTTTAAATACAACACCTATCGACATGCAGCTTTTTGCATTGTGTTTGGGATTACGTTAGGAAAAAATCTACAATAAAATAAATGGGTAGAAATGCATAATAGGGAACGTGCATAAAATTTTAAATTCGAAAAAGATGTTATAAATCACAACCGTGGCGTAGCTAACCCCACGGGGGCCCCATATCAAAATTGGTCGCGGGGCCCTTTTACCCCGCGACAAAGAAGCAAAAACGCTTGTATAGAATAGAATAGAAATATGTTTTATTGTCACTGAAAATTTTTTTTACAATTTTATCGGCAAGGCTTACAAAAAGTCGGAAAAAACAAAAACAAATACACTTTAGTGAAATTACATAAATCGTCAATATTAGTACAAAATAAAAGATAATGGAATAAAACAAAACAATATATTGCAAAATTTAAATAAATTGCACATTACATAATACAACCGTAGGAACTAATAAGTTCTGCGTATAACACCAACATATAGATAATAATAATAAACTTAATAAACTCTAATAAACCAAAGTCAAAAATAGATTTGAATTGTCGAGACTCATTGTTTGAAAATTGATTCAGTTTTTTCAATCCAAGGATGAACTGACATTGAAAATGAGCTTAAGCAAAGAAGCTCTGTTCTTATGTTTTAACGGCGAGCGGCGGGCAAATACACTTCTCCAAGAACTTAACGTACCAACTTAAAAATGGGTCATTTTTGATGTCTGGAATTTAAATGTATTATTAATTAATTTATTAAATTTAGTATTAAGAAAAAAAAAATATTGCTTAATATTGAATTTGTTTATTAAATGTTACTATATTTTCAATTACAAAAACGCGGTTGTTGCCAAAAAAATATACACCTGTGTAAGGCATAGATTTATATATTTTATTATAGACAAAGTGTCATTCAGAGTGAAGTGACGACACCATCTTTTTTATTTGGATTAATGCTGTTTCACTCTTACGCATAGTGAAGCTGCTACAGTTGTCCTCCCCTTCCGTGCCTATACTCACACTTAATGTCATTTTAGTTTCTCGATACAATGTGCTAGAAAGAGATACCGCAAACCAGTGCATGAGATCTTGTCGTCAGGAAGCGAAAAAGGTAGGCTCACTCTATGTTAATATTATTATATAATATATACCTCTATGGTATAAGGTCTGATTATTTTTATGTATATTTTCAATAAATGTATTGATAAATTCAAATTTTAATTAAAATCTAAATGGCATTTAAAAAGTATTATTCTAATTTCTTTATTACTTCTTTTTTGAATAACGTCGCTGGTATTTAAACATTTTTAAATGCCGTTTCGATAATCGGGTTCCTGGGAATTTTTTACTAATTAACAAGCCTTTTTGTCGTTTTTTCTCCTTCTTTTTTTCTTGGAGTTATGTACTTGATGTATTACTACGGGCTCTTTGGGGCTCATTCATATAGTTATTTAAATAAATAGGGGTCAAATTTAATTTAGTAAATCTTAAGTGAAAGCTTTATTACTCAACTTTGTAGAAAAAATCGTAAAAGCGTGAATTACCGCAGCAGTAAAAAAAGTAAATATTGTGAAAAAATCACCCCTTTTTAATTATTTAAACAATGATCCCCTTATATGATTTGGATACTTTCTTGAAAATATCTTTTGTATTCACCTAATCTTTTATAAAAATTTAGTTCCATTCTGTATGGAATTACATTATGATTTTTTTGTTTTATTATATTCTCATGTTTCATTGGCATTCTGTTTTTTGATTCATTCGCTTTTGATTAATTCATTCTTGTGTTGGATAATAAAAAAGTTAGGTACGTTAACAAATAGCCTTATTCTTCGTCAATACAGGTTGTTTTTAAATAAATATGGCAAACTCTAAGGGGTAATTCTACATGAAAAAATAATGACAGTTTGCGTTTGCTTAATAAAAACGTACCTATGTCTACAAATGCTTCCTCTCCTAGATAAGGAGTGTTAAAATTTTTCTTACAATCTTACGATTTATTTATTGCCTTAAAACCGGTTAGAATATGCAAGTAAAATTTAGTGTGTTTTAAGAGGTAGTTATTGCGCCTTTTTGATATACAATTAAGAATTTAATATTTACCATTGGCGCGCATACTGGTAATATGAGCCTTATGTGCACAAATGGTGAACATAAAATTCTTAATTGTATATTAAAAAATGCCTAGTAACTACCTGTTAAAACCCACTAAATTTCATTGGCATATATCAACCGGTTTTAGAGCAATAAGTAAATCGTCAGTTTGTAAGAAAAATCTCAACACCCCATATCTCGGACATACGTTTATAAAGGAAACTGTCATTATTTTTTCATGCAGAATTAACCCTTAAAGTTAGCCACACTTATTTAAAAACACCCTGTATTGATGAAAAATAAGGCTAGTTGTTAAACTATTACCTAACCTTTTTAATATCCAACGTAAGCGAATGAATCGAAAAACAGGATTTTAAGAAAACATGAGGCTATATTTGGGTTTTAATTTCATATGTTTTATAAATGCTATAATATTCCACAGGGTGACCCGAACTTTGAGAAAAAATCACAGTTTGATTGGTATACAGCCGGTACACAATAACAATTTACCTGTCTAGCAACAACAGTATTACGATATTGTTCAAGAATACGACTATAATATAACATTATGTATTAAAAAAACACTTAAATTGGAATACAGGTTTAGGAAATATGAGACATTAAAAACGACCAATTTTTAAAGTGTTGCGTTAATTTCTTGGAGAAGTGTAGATATCATCATCATCATCGGTGACCGCTGACAGCCCATGGAGGGCCATGGTCGCCCGTTGGGGTTTCTAGGCTCTAAAGTTTTACATGGTGTGGAGGCCAGCCACACGCATAACTCCTCAAAAGTTCTAAACGATATTTATCTAAAATATTACTATCTTGTTTCTTTTTTTGAGGAGGTCTTTTCGGCGTTATGTGTGCTTTGTTTGTTTGACTATAGCTGCCCATGTTTTTCTTTCCTTTGCTTGTTTTTCCCATTCTCGTATTCCTAGGTCTTTCAAATCCTGGTTAATACCATCAATCCATCTCTTTCTAGGCCTACCTCTCGGTCTTTTCCCATTTAATTCTTTTCTAAGTACTTTTTTTGTATTTCTCTTATCATCCATCCTTTCAACGTGTCCTAACCAACTCAGTCGTTTACTTCGTATTTCTTTTGTGATAGTAGGTCTGTTAAACACTCTGTTTATTTCGTGGTTCATTCTTATACGCCATTCTCCATTCTCCTGTATAGGTCCATTATTTTCCTTAAGATTTTTCTTTCCCATCTAAGAAGTTGTTCCTCTTGTTCACTAGTCAAGGCCCATGTTTCTGATGCATACATTACTACAGGTCTCATTATTGTTGTGTACATTTTTACTTTTGAATTAATCGATACTGATTTTGACTTTATGATATTTTGTAGGCTGTAGAAGCATTTGTTTCCAAGCGAAATTCTTACTGTTACCTCATCACTGTTTTTATTTCCTTCTGTTATTGTTGATCCTAAATATTTGAAACGGTCCACTCTTTCAAATATTTGCCCGCTCAGAGATATGTTGCCTTTCGTTTGTACTTTTTCCCGAGTTGTTATCATGTACTTTGTCTTTGAGACATTAACTTCTAGACCCATAGTCTGTGCCGCTTCTTTAAAATATGTATAAGTTTTTTCTAGGTCTTTTAATGTCCAGCTGATTATGTCTATATCATCTGCGTAGGCAACGATCTGATTGAGCTTTGTAAATATTGTACCATCCCTATCTATAGGAGTTTTCCTGATTACTTGTTCCAACGCAAGATTAAAAAGTGTTGTTGACAGTGCATCCCCTTGTGTTAGACCTTCATTAATGTTAAATTCATCGGACAGTTGATTTTGGATCCTTACTTTTGCTTTGGTGTTGGTTAGGCATAGTTTTACTAATCTGATTAGTTTTTTTGGTACATTTAACTCTTGCATTGCGCTATATAATTCCTTTCTAATTATTGAGTCATACGCTTGTTTGAAATCTACAAATAGATGATGTAGTTCGGTATTCCGCTCGTAGAATTTTTCCAGCGTTTGCCTTACTGTAAATATTTGGTCTATAGTTGACCTGCCTTTCCTGAAACCTCCTTGATAATCCCCTGTTGTTTGTTCCATTATATTATTTAGTCTTAATTCCAACATTTTGCTAAATATTTTGTATCCAACATTTAGTAGTGATATTCCTCGGTGATTATTGCAATCTAACTTATCTCCCTTCTTATGTATAGGGCATATCACTGCAATTTTCCATTGTTCCGGCATTATTTCTGTGGTCCATATTTCTAGTATTAACTTTGATATTTCACTCTGTATTCTATGTCCTCCATATTTTAACATTTCTACAGTTATTGTGTCGCATCCTGGGGCTTTGTTATTTTTCATTTTTTTTATTACCCCTTTTATTTCTGCTTCTGTTGGTGCATATTGGTCTACTTCAATCTCTCCTACTAATCTTAGCTCTTCTGTTTCGTAACGTTGATTTGGTTTATTCAACAGTTCATTAAAATGTTCTCTCCACCGTTTTAGCACTCCTTTTTCGTCTGCTATTAAGTCCCCATTTTTATCTTTGCATAATTTTGTTCTTGGTTGGAAACCTTTTTTTTCAAGATTTATTTCCTTATAAAATAGTTTTATTTCACGTTTTTGTTCATATTCTTCTAGCCTTTCAATCTTATCTTTATTGTGTTTCCTCTTTTTAAATCTTAGATGTTTTTTTAATTGTCGTCTTCTTGTAGTATATTCCTCTTTGGTTTCTTCCGTACTGTTGTTCAGCATTTTAAGCCTAGCTTGGTTTTTTTGTTCCATTAGTCTCTGGCAGTCTTTGTCATACCATCTTTTTTGGCTAGGTTCTTTGCTTTCCCCCACTACTTCTTTTGCAGCTGTTATCACTGCTTCTTTTAAGACCCTCCATTTATCTTCGATATTTCTGACCTGATTTTCATTTACTTGATCATACTGTTCAATTATGTTCTCTATTTTCGTTTCATATCTTGCTCTGTTTTCCTCATTAGAGGCCAATATATCTGAGGCGTATTTGATCTTTTTTTCACCTTCTTCTGTTTCTTTGGCGGTAATTTTTTGTTTATATTTAATTAGCACAAGGTGGTGATCGGAGCTGCTGTTTGCCCCTCTATGACTTCTCACATCTGAAATGTCTGAAGCATGTCTTGCTCCTATTAAGACGTGGTCGATCTGGTTTCTTGTTTTCATATCGGGAGAAACCCATGTTTCTTTGTGGATATTTTTATGTGGAAATTTTGTACTGCTTATCACCATTTTTTTGTCTGTTGCAAAATCTATGATTCTTTGCCCGTTGTCATTACTTATTTCGTGCAGGCTATGTGCACCTATTGTTCCCTGATATAATTCCTCTCTTCCTATTTTTGCGTTTAAATCTCCTAAAAGTATTTTAACGCTATAATTGTTTATATTTGACACTTCTTGGTCTAATCTGGCATAGAAATTTTCTTTTTCTTCTGCTTCTTTGTCCTCTGTAGGTGCGTGCACATTAATGAAATTAATATCAAAGAACTTGCCTTTCATTTTCGGAATAGCTATCCTTTCGTTTATATTAGTAAAGCTTTTTACCGCATGTTTGTATCTTTCACTTATTATGAAGCCCATCCCACCTTGTCCACCTTTTGAATTACCATGACATATTAGATATTTTCCATATTCCCAGATATCTTCGTTCTTCCATCTCATTTCCTGCAACGCTAAAATATCTATTTTGTAGATTTTTATTTGTTCAATAAGGTTTTGTAGTTCTCCTATTTCTCCTAATGTTCTTATATTCCAAGTTCCAATTAAAATTTTTCCACTTTTCTTATTTTTCTTTTTCCTGTTGTACTTATTCACCTTTTTGTTTGTTTTATCCTGTTTTCTAGTCTCTTCCGTACATTCAGTCTCTATGTCGCCATCGAGGCCACTTTTTATTTCAGCATTACTTGTATTTTGATTTTTTGCGTTAATTTGACTAGAGCTGGGAAAATCCCCCGATGTGCCCCCAGCGGTCAACCTATGATGACGGTCCTTTCCAATACTCCTTGCTCTATTATTGCCCTGACTTTCCCTAACATTACAAGTATGAGGAGTTATGTCTTGGTTTATTATTGCAGTTTGCTCGTTTTTCTGACCTACCTTTACAATTCTGTTATCTTTACCCCTATTCCTAAAATTAAAGTCTATGTCACTATTAAAAACAAAATCAAAATTATCAAATGTTCTCATAAAAAAATCATCATTTCTCTTATTGTACCTATAACTATGACTATTTTCACCCTCAATGCGGACGCCGTCGCCATAGTAATAATTAATCACCTTAACATTACTGTTACTATTAAGTACGCTGCAGGCGTCCGCACCGACAGTGAGTATTTCTTTCTCTCTTCGGTTTTCGGTAGTGTCTTCTTCCATTGCTGTTTTCGTACTATTTTCTTTTTTCTTTGTCTCCGTCCAACTTGCTTTAGTTACTTGTTTTTTGAGTTCGCTGTTTTCGTTATTTTCGTTGATCTTTCTGTAGTAGAGCCCATTGATAACTCTTCCTCCGAGAGGGATCTATCACCATATTTTCTAGCTCTATTCGTCTTCTGGTCTTCTATTACTATAGCTTCATTTTCTTGTGATAAGGTTTGCAATTGACTCAAAGTGAATAATTCGCCATTTAGAAGCAATTTGTTATAACGAATACCTGCATTTTGACCTTTCTCTCTTGCTTCTTTTTGATATTTGCGAAGTTCATTTCTTTGAATTTGTATGTGTTTTGGATAGTCTTCATTTATGAATATGTCTGTACCTTTTAATTTCTTTGTTTCTTTAAGGACCTCGTTTTTTTTACTCCAATTTTTGAATTCTATGAGGATCGGTCTTTTCTTATTAACAGTTTTGATACCAAGTCTTCGTATCTCTATAATATCCTGATCTGTATTTAGTTCTACTTGCAATTTTCTTGAAATTTCTGAAATCTTATGCTTGATTTGCGTTTCGTCTTCATTTTCGATCTCTTCTATTCCTTGGATGATCAGATTCTTTTTTCTTACTTCTCTTTCTAATACTTCTACCCTTCATTCTTGAATTTGCAATATTGTTTGAAGTTCTTGATTCTTTTCTTTTAACTCTGTATTTTCTTCTGTTAGTTCTGCCAATTCTTTAGTGATTGTGTCGATTTTGTCTTCCATTCTCATGTTTTGTTTTCCCAGTAGGTCTAACTTTAGTAGTTTTTCAAGGATCGCATCAATTTTCTGTTCCATATTTTTTCTTCGGTAGATTTTAGTGTATGGTCACCTTTATTTTAGCAGACCGTAATTACTGTTTTGAACAAAAACGTTACTTAAAATGCAAAAAGTTAATGTATTAAAATTGGTTATACTAAAAACTTTTACTTTAATTTTAAGGAATAATTTACTAATTTTGAACTTTTCCTTTTATTAGAAGAATAGAATGATATTTTTGAAATCTTTCTTCTCAAACTCTTCTTTGCATCTATTGGTATATGGTTGACAGTTCTTCAGTTTAAATATAAAGTGTACATACCCAAATTCACAATTTTTCCGAGAGAGCACTTTCAAACCGACTTGCTTGTAACAGGCGGCCACACCGAAGTGTAGATATACTTAAATGCAATTAGAGATAAAGAACAGATTATACGAAAATATACCCAAACAATACATACTGTTTCAAATATTCAAAGATAAAGCGATTACAAAAATTGCAACTTGGCCATTAGGAGGTACAATAGCTCACACACAGCCAACGGAATTGACATTGAGAGGTAGCTGGAAAACAAAAAAGCTCTGTTCTTATGGGGCAGAGAATAGATAACAAGAATAAAAAACCGCTAAACGCCGTAAAAATGAGTGGCGCATAAAATTTTCCAGCTACAAAAGATCTGATATGAATGTTACGTGGCGCGAAAATGGATTTTCATTTGATGCAAAACAAAATTTTAGTTTTATTTTAAAATATTTTTCAATAATATTTGCTAAATTTGAAGTAAACGCGCCACAAAAGAGTAACTTTGATACAGTTTGAATTTTGAATCTCTTTTGTGGCGCGTTTACTTCAAATTTAGCAAATATTATGGAAAAATATTTTAAAATAAAACTAAAATTTTGTTTCGCATCAAATGAAAATCCATTTTCGCGCCACGTAACATTCATATCAGATCTTTTGTAGCTGGAATATTTCATGCGCCACTCATTTTTACGGCGTTTAGCGGATTTTTATTCTTGTATCAGGAGTTTTTCAAAGGCATTTATAAATTAAATGTATGAAGTTGAATGCAATGTTCCTCTATTACACGTCAAGCTTTATAAATTGTCACCTTTGTTGCATTATGTCCCAAATGATCTACTGTCCATCGAATGTACACTAGATTTTTTCTATTCGAAATAGATTGAAAAAAATATATATTGAGATGGCCGGTAAATGAAGTCGGATTGCCCGTTGCCAGATCAAATTTAGCGTCGTAACCACTACAACTACATAAACCATTTGGGGAATAATCGTGAATTGGATTATACTTTTGTATCTTAATAACTTCTAAACGGCTTAACCGATTTTGATCAGTAAACATGAGTTTGAAACGTATTAACCAGTAGTATCTGATGGATCTAAGGTCAAGTATGATAACTGAAGCTATTACAGTAATTATTGAGCTTTCGAAACCGTTTTTCCCACAGAAAATAGATTTTATCATATTTATGAAGCCTATAACCTAAAAATTCGAATTTTCCCGGATATGAGGTATACATCGTTAGATTCGTCTTGAGTCCTTCTACAAACTCTAAGTTATTGGCGCAATTCGTACTTTGAAATGTTGAGTAATTGTCGAAAAACCAAAATTTTCAAAGTTTAGGTTTTCAGTTTTTCGGCTATACTGTGCCGTGTATATGTCTGATCCTGACGGCTTAGACACCATTTGAAAGCTTAAGTCAACACTATTGATTTGATGTATTTGCTGTTCTCCTGCCTCTTCGTGATCCGAATATATATACCCCCAAAAAATATGCCGTTTTGTACCTACCAAGTCCTATAGCTGGCTTATGGGTGGTCAAAAGTAACAAACTACACCGGTTCTAAACCACCCTGACCCCCTCTTTAAACGTAGAGAAAAATATCAAATCGGTTTAACTTTCAAACACACATACATATCCACAAACATTCTCCCTTTTTTAAATAAAAATTGAGTCACATTTCTAAGCTCTATAACTTTTGAATGGTATAACCGATTTTCAAAATTAGACATGCGTTGGAAAGGTAATGATCAGTTCTATTAGAATCCGCAAAGGTTGGACAAATTTTTAAACTTTTTGGGAGTTTTGGTGACGAGAACGAAAAAGGGGCCCTAAATAGGAAGGGCCGTAAAATCTACACCCTTAGACCAAAATCGATGGTTGACATATAAATGGATGAGTCTTTTCTGAACTTTAAGAAGGGAGTAGGCCCAATTTTCAATTCAGTCAGATTTAGAAAATCGAAAATTTTGTGTATATGTAGTGTCGCGTGTAGGGTGGTGTGGGTGTGCGCCACTGGCGAGAACTGCCGTTCTCTGGTAATGTTCAAAAGTAGACATGCGTTGGACAGGTAATGATCAGTACTGTTAGAAGCCGCAAAAGTCGGACTCAAATTTTCGAAGTATTTGGGAGTTTTGGGGACCAGAACGAAAAACAGACCCTAAATAGGAAGGGCCGTAAAATCGACACCCTTGGACCAAAATGGATGGTTGACATATGAATGGGTGAGTCTTTTTCTGAACTTGAAGATGGGAGTTGGCAAGATTTTCAATTCAGTCAGATTTAGAAAATTGAAAATTTCGTATATATAATAGTGTCGCGTGTAGGGGGGTGTATTTCTGCGCCACTGGCGAGAACTGCCGTTATCTGGTAATCTTTCCGATGTAAAACTAACAGCTTCGATATCTAATAAATCGAAAACTATTAATTTTATCAAAAAAATGTATAATGAACATTTTTTGCTTATAATTAATATTTTTACCAGCATTTGCGGTCAAAATATAAAAAAAATTTCCACCCTCGAGATGAGGTGGCAACCACCCCATGGTAAAAGCGTCTTTCGGCATCATATAGATTTTGATCCTTGGACTATCCACTACTTATTGTCAAATTTTTAAGCAAATCGATCTATTCTGTAAAAATTGCTAAGTGAAAAATTTCAGTTCCTGGACTAATTATATTTTTGGAGCTCTATAACTTCTGAACGACTTACCCGATGTTGATCACTAAACATGAATTTGAAACATATTGACAAGTAGTATCTGATGCATCTAAGATCGAGTATGATAACTGAACGTATTACAGGAATTATTGAGCTTGAAAAACCGTTTTTTGCCATAAGAAATAGATTTGATCATATTTATGAAGCCTATAACTTAAAAATTCGAATTTTCCCAGATATAAGGTATACACCGTTAGACGTGTCCTGAGTCCTTCTACAAACGCTTAGTTATTGGCGAAATTCGTAGGTTGAAATTTTGAGTAATTGTCGAAAAACCAAAATTTTCAAAGTTTAATTTTTCAGTTTTTTGGCTATGGTGAGCACTGCGCATGTCTCAGCTTGATCGCTTAGGCACCATTTGAAAGCTTAACTTAACCCTATTAATTTGGTATATTTGCGGTTTTCCTGTCTTTCCTTGAACCTAAGACATATACGCCCAAAAAATATGCTATTTTGTATTTACCTAGTCCTCTAGCTAACTTACGGGTAGTCAGAAGTCAAAAATTAGACCGGTTCTAAGTCGGCCCTCACACCCTCTTGAAACACAGAAAAAAAATCAGATTGGCTTAACTTTTCCACACACATACATACAAACATACATACATATCCACAAACATTTTCCATTTTTTAAATAAAAATTGAGTCATATTTCTGAGCTCGATAACTTTTGAATGGTATAACCGATTTTTAAAATTAAACATGCGTTGGAAAGATCTATGCTATCAGAAGCCGCAAGGTCGGGCTTAAATTTTTGAAATTTTTGGGAGTTTTGGGGACAAGATCGAAAAACAGGCTTTAAATGGGAAGGGCCGTAAAATCCACACCCTTGGACCAAAATGGAGAAGTAACATATGGATGGACGAGTCTTTTCCTAAACTTTAAGATGAGATTTGGCCCAAATTTCAATTCAGTCAGGTTTAGAAAATCGAAAATTTCGTGTATATATAGTGTCGCTTGTAGGGGTGTTGTGCGCCACTGGTGAGAACTGCCGTTCTCTGCGGATAGATAAATATGATTTATATAGGTATAGATAAAGAATCCACTATATACACCAAACAAAACGTTGATATCCAAACAACATACACTGTTTCAAAGCGTTCTAATAGTGAAATAATTGTAGAATGCTTTGTTCAATTTTTGTAAACGGAATTTTGTTTCGACATGCCGCGTCGGGTTGGGACCCCTGTATGTCGGGGGCCCCGTATAATTGATACGGCTGATACGGCGGGAGCTACGCCTCTGATCACAACAGAACATAATTTAAAACATGTATCAAAAATAAAAAATCCACAAGGAAGAATTTCCTGTAGCTGGCTGTATACCATTAAGGCAAGCGTCCACAGACCCGCATCGTACGCATCGGACGCATCGTACGCAACGGATTTTAGTTTCTATTGTACAGAAACTTATTTAACCGCGTCCACTGATCCGCATCGTACGGATCGCATTATCGGCAATCATTGTAAGGCAAACTAAAATCCGTTGCGTACGTTGCGTACGATGCGGGTCTGTGGACGCTTGGCTTTAGGGGCCGTTCAAGTATTAGGTAACGCAGGTTGGGGGGGGGGGGGGGTCAAATTTCAAAAATTGCGGTACGCAATAGTTAAACGCCCATTAGAGTGCGTTACGTAGGGGGGAGGAGGGGCTCAAAAATCTTCAAAAATTGCGTTAGGTAATACTTTAACGCTTCCTTAATTACAAGTAAAATTTAATAAAAAATTTTGTTTTGGTAAAAGGTATATTAGTTTAAAAGACCCCTATAGGGCTACAACCATATAAACAAAACGTTTTCGCTCTGTAACAAGAGCATCATCAGTGTTACAAGAACATGGTGAGCCAACCAAAAAATACAAAGGTCAAAGCCTTCCAAAAACAGACTAAAAGTCTTATATAGGTACAAACACGGCAAAATCCAAAGGATGGATAAAATTCCTATGGCTACGGCCCTAGGGCAACATATGACTCCCACACGTGGTAAGTGGGTCAATAGGTAAAAATTAGGTCATAATCTTGCAAGAGGTGACAAGCAACTCAAGTTGCTGTCACAGTTACAAAATGGTTTTATTTTCCATAGTAAACCTTCTTTCCTTTTCTTCAAAAATTGTATCAAACTCCAATCTCAAAAAACTGGTATATATTACAATGACATACGATAAATATCATTAGAATATAAATATTTTTTTCTTATTCCGCGACGATGAGCTGGCAAAATACCCAAGTAGATGTAGGCCAATAACTAAAGAAGGAGAAGAAGAATATACCTAAATATAACCAAACGTCACGGGGCGTATGAACTATTTTAAACTACAGAAGATTTTAAATTTGTATACCAAGTTATTATGAGTTTTTGAAGCGTGAAAATTTGAAAATCTCATTTTTAAACAAAATTGAACATTATTATGCAATAAAAAAATGTACAAGTTCCTCATTGCATTTACAGTACATACATACATCCAAAAGTACATAATCTTTTCAAAATCTGTATAATAAGAGCCATATTTTGTTACTTAGGGATTTTGGGATCGTTGAACATGAATACACCATCAAAACCGATCCCCCGTGCACCTGGTGTCCACGTTTAATGATAACGTACATTACTCTGTAGTTTTGAGGGTTTTGGTGAGACCCTCCGAGGGCGCGATGCGTTTTTGGCTCCAAGGGTGCGACCCTCGGAGCACCTAGTGCTCATGGTGACAGTTATGCACATCATGTTCTGGAATTTTGGGGCTTTCAGACACTAAATTGATGCAAACAGAGTACTCCGGGGCTTTTAGAGGTTTACTGGTATGTTTCTGTATTTGTTTACATCAATTTAGTGCCGAAAACCCTCGAAACTTCAGATGACGTGTCTTGGCAGTAACCAGGTGTTCCAAGTGTGGACTCTGATGGCGTATTCATGTTCAACGACCTGACAAAGTCCCCGAGTAACAAAATTTGGCCATTAATACTGATTTTGGCATCTTTATGCACTGTAAATGCAATTACCTATGCATTTTCACCCATTTTTCTATTGTAAGTTTTGGTTATGTTTTTGTAGGTAAGACTTTCACTAAGTTTTGGTTATGTACCTACAACAGTCCTTGACAAAAAGCATAAAATCTTCCATATATGAAACAAGCTAAAAATGCGAGCATTATCATAACGAAAACTTTGTTTATTTACGTATTTAAATTCACAATATGCAAAATGGCTATTAAGAAAAGTTGTTTAAATATTTTGAACTATAAAGGTACTTTACTATTGAGCAAAATTCATATTTTTGACATGCCTTGTATAAAATTGATAAAATTTGATATATGATAGTTGAGTTTTAGATTTTATACTATGCAGAGAATTTTATAAAGAATAACTTTTCTTCGTAAAATTAATAATAAAAGACTTATCATAAAAAAATAATATTGGGTATCCATAATTTGGGAAAAATTTTGAAAACATTGTTTTAATAATAAGGATGTAATTCCATAATTAGAACATAGTTTTGAATTCCAAACATCTTTTCTTAATAATAATTTTCAATATTGTGAAAAAGGTAGATTTGTACTCTACTCTATAGCGAAATTCATATTTTTTGACATACCTCGGATAATATGGATAAACTTTGATATAATGATGGTTAAATCTCAGGTTTAGATCATACAGAACTTTTTATAAAGAATAACTTTGTTTCGTAAAATTAAAAATTAAAAACTTCCCCATGTAATATATCCAACTTAAGTAGACATGACTTACGTATACATAAATATAGGGTGAGGCAGATAAAGGGCCTATTAGAAATATCTTGAGAACTGAAGGCAACAGAATCATGAAAATTGGAATGAGGGGGTTTTGAAGACTGATCTATTGAATGAAAATATTTTCATCTATTTTCTACTTCCGGTTATACCGGAAATTGCTTATAACTTCGTTTTTTTGAATGGGACACCCTGTATATTTTTAGATTTTTGGATTTTCCTCGATGTCTCCCTTCTTAATATATGAGGTAGTCTACTATTGTTAACCATTATTAATATAGCTATATATTGAATTTTAGTATACAGGGTTGGTCAAAACACGGAATGAATATTTTCTGAGTTTTCTTAAAAGGCACACCCTGTATTTTAGTATTGTAATGAAATGATATTTTATGGTACTTCTTTATTTTATAAGCATTCCCTATACCTAACTGCTTTAATTTGTGAGTTATTGGTGATTCAAGCCAAACATTAACTGCAACAAAAAATACGTGAAATTTTATTAGGTTGGCCTTGAAAATATTCAGTCACAAATAATTTTTCGGAAATAAATACATATTAATCTAGACTGATTGTTAAAATTCCCAATAATGGTTGAGCTATCAAAATACTTACGTAGTTAATATTGTTGGTGCGATTAACAATTAAGCACAAATTAAAGCAGTTAGGTATAGGGAATTCTTAAGAAATAAAAAAGGACCATAAATATCATTTCACTACAATACTAAAATACAGGGTGTTCCATTTAAGAAAACTCAGAAAATACTCATTCCGAGTTTCGACCAACCCTGTATACTAAAATTCAACAATTAGCTATACTAATAATTTCTGACAATAGTAGACTATATTAAAAATCATTTGAATATAAATAAAGTTTTTGATGTCAAATTACTCCAATTCTACAGGGTGTGAAATTTGCTACGAAATTAATAAAAAACGTAATTATCTTTTAAACTACCCTGTATAACAATACAAAACCTGATATTTTAACAAAGAAGACTTCGAGTAGAATCCAAAAATTTAAAAATATACAGGGTGTCCCATTTAAAAAAAAATGAAGTTATAAGCAACTTCCTGTATAACCGGAAGTAGCAAATAGATGAAAATATTTTCATTAAATAGATCACTCTTCAAAACCCCTTCATGCCAATTTTCATGAGTCTGTTGCCTTTGGTTCTCGAGATATTTCTAATAGGCCCTTTATCTGCCTCACCCTGTATAGTAGGTACCGTTTTTACTACAAAAATATGCTTACACGATTTCTGTCGTCAGAGCACAGCCAAAACATTAGAATGTGACTTTTCATTATCGCCATGTTTATTGTACAGTGCGCAGCTAGGTATCATTGTTAGAGATATTTTTATTTGTTTTTGTTTATTAATTAATTATTTATTATGAATTAATTAATTATTAATGATGTCATTCGGTTTTCACTACTTGCCGAAGTATATTAATTAACTATATTAGTCCAGAAAGCCACTGCGCATCCGCTAGGAAAAATATTCCGATTCGGATGTTTTGCAAAATCTTACTCAAAAAGGACCCCTTTTAACAAATTTGCATGTTGCCAGGACCAAAAGTTAGTCAAAATTTTTTTAAACGTTTTTTTTTTGTTTTTTTTTCATAAAATTTATTTTTTTGCATGGAACAAAGTTTTTTTAGGTTTTTTTGCATCATTCCAAACAGAAAAGGCCTTTAGTGACTTTTCTCTAAAGTTGATAGTTTTTGACATATCATAAACGATTAAAAATTGAAAAATTGCAAAATCGGCCATTTTAACCTTTAAAAACTATGGGAAAAACTTAAAATTTGAATGTTGCAAGGTAGGTAGATATTCTGTAATTATCGATTGATGAAATCCCGAAGAGTTTTTTGCAATACAGTATTCAAAACTCCTTTGTTTTTTAATTTCTAATCACGCGTGCGCGACACTATTTTCCACCGTTGCATGTGTAAACAGTATGGTGCAAAAGAAAGAAATAAATTCGTTATTTCGTAAACCGGCGACTTTAAGGAAAAAACCCAAAACAGGTCGATTTTTATTTTTAAGTTATGATATTGTGGCATATATGGTATACTAGTGACGTCATCCGTCTGCGTGTGATGACGTAATCGATGATTTTTTTAAAATAAGAATAGGGGTCGTGTGGTAGCTCATTTGAAAGGTTATTCAATTCTCTATCCAGTAATGTAAACATTTACATTATTATTTATACAATGTGTAAAAAAGATTTTAAAATTAAATTATTTGACAAAAAAAAAGTAGAAGGACACCCTGTATAAATAATTATATAAATGTTTATATTACTGAATAGAGAATTGTAGAACTTTTCAAATGAGCTAGCACACGACCCCTATTCTCATTTAAAAAAAATCATCGATTACGTCATCACGCCCAGATTGATGACGTCACTAGTATACCATATATGCCACATTATCATAACTTAAAAATAAAAATCGACCTGTTTCGGGATTTTTCCTTAAAGTCGCCGGTTTACGAAATAACGAATTTATTCCTTTCATTTGCACCATACTGTCTTGTCGGTGGAAAATAGTGTCGCGCGCGCTTGATTAGAAATTAGAAAACAAAGGAGTTTTGAATATTGTATTGCAAAAACTCTTTGGGATTTCATCAATCGATGCTTAAAGAATATCTACCTACCTTGGCAACATTCAAATTTTCAGTATTTCACATAGTTTTTGAGGGTTAAAAATGGACGATTTCGAAATTTTTCAATTTTTAATCACTAATATGACAAAAACTATCAACTTTAGAGAACTATTACTAAAGACTATTTCTGTTTAGAATGATCCAAAAAACCTAAAAAAACTTTGTTCCATGCAAAAAAAAATAATTTTAGGAAAAAAACAAAAAAAAACGTTTAAAAAATTGTTGATCCACTTTTGGTCCTGGCAACATGAAAATTTGTTAAAAGGGGTCCTTTTTGAGTAAGATTGTGTAAAAAATCCGAATCGGAATATTTTTCCTAGCGGATGCACAGTGGCTTTCTGGACTAATATAAGATAATGTCATTGTGTATAATCAATACACTAGACGAGGGCATTTAGCACAAAATAAATAAATTTTTAAATACAACACCTAGAGACTTGCAGTTTTTTGCATTATGTTCAGGATGACGTCAGGAAAAAAGTCTACTATTCAAAAATGGGTGGAAATTCATAATTTCACTGTAAAGTGCATAAAATGCATTTAAAATTGCATAAATATAAAAATAAAGTCAAAATCAGTATACTAAGGAACAAAATTTATTATTTGGGGGTTTTTGGGGTCACTGAATACGATTACGCAATCAGAACAGACCCCCGGATCACCTGGTGCCCAAGGTCAGTGCAAGAGACGTCATCTTCTGGAGTTTTGATGGTTTTTGGCACTAAATCGATGCAAACGGATTACTCACGGGTTTTAGGGGTCACTAAGTACTAATATGCCATCAGAATTGACCTTCAGAGTACCTGGTGCCCAGGGTCGCTAGTAAGGCACGTGATCTTCTGGAGTTTCGAGGGATTTCGGCACTAAATTGATGCAACTGGACTATTCGGGGGGTTTTTGAGGTGGTTAAACACGAATATGCCTTCAGAACAGAGCTCTGGATCACCTGGTGCCCAAGGTCACTGCAAGGGACGTCATCTTCTGGAGTTTCGAGTGCTTTCGGTATTAAATTGATGCACATGGATTACTTACGGGTTTCTGGGGTCGCTAAACACGAATATGCCATCAGAATATTGAATTCATTCCCAAGCACCTGGTGCCCAGGATCGTTACTAAGGCACGTAATCTTCTAGAGTTTCGAGTGTTTTCGGCATTAAATTGATGTAAACTAATTACTCACGGGTTTTTGGGGTCGGTAAACACGAATATGATATCAGAACTGAACTCCAGAGTACCTGGTGCCCAGGGTCGCTACTAGGCCACGTCATCTTCTGGGGTTTCGAGGGTTTTCGGTATTTAATTGATATATATTGATTACTGGAAGGTTTTTGGGGTCGCTAAACACGAATATGCCATCAGAATTGACCTCCGGAGTACCTGGTGTCCAGGATCGCTACTAAGGCACGTCATCTTTTGGAGTTTCGAGGGTTTTCGGCATTTAATAGATGCAAATAGATTACTGGAGGGTTTTGAGGTCGCTTAACACGAATATGCCATCAGAACCAACCCTTGTGCAGCTCGAGCCCAAGATCACTGCAAGGGACGTCCTCTTCTGGAGTTTTGAGGGATTTTGACATTAAATTAATAAAAATGGATTACTCGAGGGGTTTTTGGGGTATTAGACAGAAATATGCCATCAGAACAGACCTCCGGATCACCTGGTGCCCAAGGTTACTGCAATGGACGTAATCTTCTGGAGTTTTGAAGGATTTAGCTATTAAATTTATGCCAACGGATTACTTACGGGTTTTTGGGGTCGCTAAATACGAATATGCCATCATAATTGAACTTCGGAATACCTGGTGCCCAGGGTCGCTACTAGGGCATGTCATCTTGTGGTGTTTCGAGGGCTTTCGGGATTTAATTGATGCAGCTGGAATACTGGAGGGTTTTTAGGGTCGCTAAACACGAATATGCCATCACAACCGACCTCCTGCTCACCTGGTGCCCAAGGTCACTACAAGGGACGTCATCTTCAGAAGTTTTAAGGAATTTTTGCATTAAATTGATGAAAATAAATTACTCTGGTGTTTTTGAGGTCAGTAAACGCTAACATGCCATCAAAACAGATCATCGTAGAACCTGGTGCCCAGGGTCACTGCAAGGGGCGTCATCCGCTAGGCGAGGTATTCGGTACTATATTGATGCAAACATATTACTTATAGGTTTTTGATGATGCTGAACACGAATACCCGATCAGAACAAACACCGGAGGACCTGGTGCTTAATTCGCGTCATCTTCTGGAGTTTCGAAAGTTTTAGGTACTCAATTGATGCAAACAGACTACTCACGGGTTTTTGGGGTGGCTAAACACACATACGCCATTAGAAGAGACACCGCAGCACTTGGGCCAGTTATGCTCTGGAGTTTTGAGGGTTTTTGGCATTAAATAGATTCAAACGGATTACTCATGGGTTTTTGGGGTTGCTGAAGACAAATACGCCATTAGAGCAAACACCGGAGTACCTGGTGCCTAAGGTATACGTATCATCTTATGGAGCTTAGAAAAATTTTGGTACTAAATTGGTGTAAACAAATTTCTCATGGGTTTTTGGGTTTGCGGAATACGAACTCTACTATTTTGATCTATTTATTTTTTTTATATGAGTGTTATTATGCGTTGACGTTATTAGTGATCGTAATCACAAGATACTCCAGAATTCCTCATGTAAGTCATATTCGTGTTCAGTAACCCCAAAACCAAAATGTAATCCAGTTTTCATCAATTTACTACCGAACACTCTCGAAACTCTAATCCCTTTTTATCAATTTAGTACCGAAAATACTCGAAACTAAAGGAGATGGCCTGCTTAGGCACCAGATGCTGCGTGGGTTGGGTCTGATGGCATATTCATATTCAGCAAACCCAAAAACTCAAGAGTAATCCGTTTGCACTAATTTAGTACCGAAAACTATCAAAACTACAGAAGATAACGTGCCTTAGGCACCAGGTGCTCCGGTGTCTGTTATGATGACGCAATCGTGTTCAACAATTTCAAAATCCGCTTAGTAAGTAGGTAATCCGTTTGCATCAATTGAATGCCGAAAACCGTCGGAACTTCAGAAGATGGCCTGTTTTAGGTACCAGGTGCTCCGAGGGTGAGATCTGATGGCGTATTCGCGTACAGCAACCCCAAAAACCTATGAGTAATCCATTTGCATTAATTTAGTACTGAAGATTCTCAAAGCTCCAGAAGATGATGCCCTAGCAATAACCTTGGGCACCAGGTTCTCCAGGATTCGGTTCTGACGGCATATTTGTATTTAGCGACCTCAAGAACCCTTCAGTAATCCATTTGCATCAATTTAATGCCGAAATTTCTTGAGATTCCAGAAGATGACGTCCATTGCAGTGACCTTGGGCACCAAGTGCTCCGTGGATCTGTTCTGATGGCATATTCGTGTTTATCGACCTCAAAATCCCCCGAGTAATCCATTTTCATCCATTTTATGCTGAAAACCCTCGAAACTCCAGAAGATGGCGTGCCCTAGTAGCGATCCTGGTCAGCAGATATTCCGGAGTTCAATTATGATATCATATTCGTGTTTAGAAACTCCAAAAACACGTAAGTAATACGTTTGCAACAATTTAATACCGAAAGCCATTGAAACTCCAGAAGATAACGTCCCTTACAGTGGCTTTGGGCACCAGGTGATCCTAAGGTCTGTCCTGATAACATCTTCGTGTTTAACTACCTCAAAAATCCGCCGAGTAGTCCAGTTACATCAATATAGTGCCGAAATCCCTCGAAACTCCAGAAGATCACGTGCCTTAGTAGCGACCCTGGGCACCAGGTACTCCGGAGGTCAATTCTAATATGATATTTGTATTTAGCGACCCCTAAAACTCGTGAGTAATCCGTTTGCATCGATTTAATTCCGAAAACCATAGAAACTCCAGAAGATGACGTCTCTTGTCGTGACCTTGGGCACCAGGTGATTCGGGGATCAGTTCTGATGGCATAATCGTATTTAGTGACACCCAAAACCCCCCAAATAATAATTTTTTTCCTTAGTATACTGATTTTGACTTTATTTTTATATTTATGCAATTTTGGATGCATATTATGCATTTTACAGTGCAGTTATGCATTTCCACCCATTTTTGAATAGTGGACTTTTTTCCTAACGCCATCCTGAACATAATGCAAAAAACTGCAAGTCTCTAGGTGCTGTATTTAAAAATTTGTTTATTCGGGTGTTTTTAGTGCTAAATGCCCTGGTCTACACTGACCATTTAATATTTTAAGGCTTAACGTGATAGATAGACCAGGGTGCATCTGTAAAAATATTAGCACATTTGGACGTTGCGAGGTGACTCAATTTTTTTTCAGAAATTGCTTGAAAATAACTCAAATAATAATATTTGAGTTATCCTCCCTCTCAAAAAGGTCCGGAACATTGTTTAAATAATCAAAATATCAAAAAATGAAGGAAAAATTCAATTTTTTTCTTCGTTTTTTGATTATAACTTTAAAATTATTCATTTTAGACAAAAGTTGTGCTGACATAAAAGTTGCAAAATTAAATTTCCTCTAATATAGAATTGTCTAAAAATTTAAAAAATAGTCACCCTTGTTGCAAAATAGCAATAATTGCGAAACAACTATACAAAAACAAGTATTCGCATTTTACGTATTTCAACCATTTATACTACACCTAGGACCTTCATATTTTACCCAGAAAAACTTTATGATGCAGTAAAATAATACTGTAAATTTCCTTAAGAGGAAACAGTAGCGATCAACAGGTAGCGAAAACGCGTTCCAAGATTGCGGCTGTAATTTTGAATATTTTTTCGAGATATTTGGCACACGTATTCGTAATATAATAAAGAATGGCGGTACAGAGCCCAATGTGAAAAATATATTAATATGTGGAAATTACTCTGTAACTAAGTACAATATTAAAAAAACGAGCCCGTACCGCCATTAAGAAGAACAAAAATATACACTTTCTTCAAATAAACTTTTTTATCCGATGCCTAGATTATGTGCCATTTTGGAACTACTAATGAAATAAAAAATTTTAGTAGTTCCAAAATGACACATAATCTAGGCATCGGATAAAAATTTTATTTGAAGAAAGTGTATTTTTTTGTTCTTCTTAATGGCGGTACAGGCTCGTTTTTTTAATACTGTGCTTAATTACAAAGTAATTTCCACATATTAATATATTTTTCAAATTGGACTCTGTACCGCCATTCTTTATTATATTACGAATACGTGTGCCAAATATCTCGAAAAATATTCAAAACTACAGCCGCAATCTTGGAACGCGTTTTTGCCACCTGTTGATCGCTACTGTATCACCTTAAGATCGGTTCAATAGATTTTGCACAATACATTTTGCAATCCAGCTTTCGCAAAAAAAATTCATTTTTTCAAAATGTTACAGGACTGAAAATAAAGTAGATAGTAAGTTAAACATTATTTTGCTTATAGAAGTGTACTGTACCTTTCATTTGCAATTCACAAAACTAAAATCGATTAACTACCACGGCGTCAGGAAATTATTTAAATAAACATTAATTATTGGTGCTACGCGCAGGACAGTGGATAGTTTGCTCTGATTGGACATTCCAATGACCTTTAATAATGATTGATATATTTTAATTTTTATTACATTTCGATATAAATAAATAAATTTGTTTATTGCAAAATAAAAACACATACTTTTCCTTTGAAATAACACTTTTTTAGCAAATACTTTGTTTGTTCATATATTTTAACTTACAGAATAAAAGTTTATTATTTTTAAACATATGCAATTGTTTAAACAATATTTCACAAACAATAATAAAATTAGTTTGATTTTTGTGGAATTAAAATTTAAAATACAACAAAATATAGAGTAAGAAAATAATATATTAGATAAAGATTGGAATAAATTTTGGTGGAAATCAACTTGTGTGAATCGAACACCGCTGTCCTGCGCGTAGCACCAAAAATTAATGTTTATTTAAAAAAAAATCCTGACGCCTTGGTAGTTAACCGATTTTAATTTTGCAAATTGCAAATGAAAGGCACAGTATTCTTATATTTGCAAAAAAAAATTAACTTGCCATCTGCTTTATTCTCAGTCCTGCAACATTTTGAAAAAATTAATTTTTTTGCGAAAGCTGGATTGCAAAATTTATTTTGCAAAATCTGTTAAACCGATATTAACTAAATTTACAGTATTATTTTATCATATCACAAAGTTTTTCTGGGTGAAATATGAAGGTCTTAAGTTTAGCACAAATGTTTGAAAAACGTAAAATGCCAATACTTATTTTTTTTTTGTTTTTTTTTTCAATTATTGCTATTTTGCAACAAGGGTAACAATTTTAAAAATTTTTAACTAATCTTATATTGTAGCAAATTTAATTACGCAACTTTTATTTTAGTATAACTTTTCTCGGAAGTGAATACTTTTAAAGTTATTATCAAAAAACGAAGAAAAAAATTGAATTTTTCCTTCATTTTTTGACATTTTGATTATTTAAACAATGTTCCGGACCTTTTTGAGTGGGAGGATAACTCAATTATTATTATATGGGCCAATTTCAAGCAATATCTGCAAAAAAATTGGAGTCACCTCTCAACGTCCATCTCAAAACAGATCCGCCCTGGACTAAAATACCTGTTATAGTAGCTATTTAATACTAGTAAAATATTATAGGTTAGTCCGAGATTGTTTACAAAAAAATAAATTCTTTGGATTTTTTATCTAAATTAGGTAGGTGTTCAGAGTTACTTTATTATTAGGTACCTATTTATATTACTAACGTAAGCTAACACAAAAAATTTAAAAAAAAATACTAAATTATAGTTATTGAAATAAAATAGTAAAATTTACGTAACAAGTTCTGAAAGTGATATTTTACGAGACGAGTAGGAAGTTTCCAGGGCGAGCCGTAGGCGAGACCTGGAATCCTGCGAGTCTCGTAAAATCACTTTTGGATCGTGTTACGTACAATATTTTTTCTGCAGTCGTTTTGTATGATTTTTTCATTCACTATTTTTTGAGATATTAATTTTGTAAACACACACGAATCTTAAATGACAAGCGTTGTCATAATAAAATACAAAGTTGATGTTATTGTCAAAGCCGTTACGTAGCTACCCAAAGTCGTCCATAAAGTTAAAAGCGCGTCCCAAAAGTGAAAAAATTAGTCCGAAAGTAGCTACTGTCGGTACGAGTTGTAAAAAATAGGACTTTCAATTTAATAAATCATACCGAAAGTTTAATTTTCGGGACGGCTGCAGAAAAATACTTTTTATTCGTATACTTTATAATATTTTATTCGTAGATACATATATACTATTCAGTACATGCATTTGTCATAAAAATGACAACCTTAAAAATGATTTTGCCTCGAAATATTAAATGATCTGTTTTATTGATTATACACTATAATATTGTTGATTATTTCATTCATCGGAGATTCTGACCAATAGAAAGCTACCAAAATAAAAATTAAAGTGATAATTTTTGATAATATCCCGTCGTCAAGTATATTACGTCAGATGCCCTTCGTTGCTATGAAAAAATACATTCAGTTGCATTAATGACAATTAATGTTTTAAAAATTATAAAAGTGATGACTTCCAACCGTCAAATATTTATAACAACTGTGTTTTTAATTGTACTAATTTGTACTTACATTAAGTTACAATGAAATTTTGGTTTTGAACAGTTTTATTCATGAAATAATCGCAACAAATTGCACTCGATCTCTAAAATTATTATCGAATTTTTGCCCTCGTGACACTTTGACATAATTTCACTCCCCTTCGGGTCGTGAAATTAAAACTGTCAAAATGTCACTCGGGAAAAATTCAATAATTTTAGAGCTCTTGTGCAATTACTACTGATAATTAATATATTTTTGCACATTAAAGGCTATAGCGGGTTAAGATGGTCAAAATTGCACCAGGCTCGATTCAGTTTTGGGTTTAGCCATTTAAAAAGATATAATCTAAAACTCACTCAGCCAAATTTTCAAGTCCCTAGGTGCTTCTGGGGGTCCGCTATGGAAAAAACGTGTTTTTTTGAAAAAAAAAATTTTCAGACGCTGTATTGCTGCAAAAAATCTTAAAAAATTAATTAAGGCGTATCTTAAAAATACAAAGCTACCTGATTTTTTTTCAGATTTTTAGCTTCAAAATTGAGCACAGGAAAATTTTTTGAAATTTTCAAAAAATTTTTAGGTTATATTGGAAATTTTTCGCCAACTTTAAAATATTGTTTTTTTGTGAATTGTTCTCCATTCTTTCGAATGGCATAGGCATCATTATCATTTTCGACGTGGAAAATACCTGAATATTGAAAAAACCTTTTTTATACATAACCTCAACAACATACAGCTAAATTAATGATCATTTACCTTTTTATATGTATTTTTACCTTTACCATCAAAATCAGCTAATAAAACTTATTTTTTTCCTACAGCATGCACAAAAACTCAAAACCCCCGTTTTTCGGCGATTTTACTAAATAGCCTCAAAAATCAATAAAAAAATAATTTTTTTAACGGTTAAAAATTTAAAATTTTGTTGTTATCGATAGAATGTAATACAATTAATACTTAAATAGGTGATTTGTTTGCACGATTATTTGAATTTCATATAATATAATATAATAATATCGTCCCATTAATGGTACCCTGCCATAGGCTTAAAAAAAATCAATAAATTAATTTTTTTAACGTTTAAAAGATAAAATTTTTGTGGTGTTCGATAGAAAATGTTTCCCCTTTATAAAAATACTCGTTGCGGTTGTGATTTTCAAAGCGTGCTTAGGTTAAAAAAAAAAGCACGCTACTTTGGTGCCGTACGCAACGAAGCGCTTCTAGCCACGTTTTTGGGAAAAACTAAGGAAAAACCAGTCCTCAAGTACTGCCGTCGAATCCACTAACTACTTAAGTGAAAAAAATATTTTTATTAAACGTTAATGAGGAATTAATATTTAAATAAATTACTAAATTATTTGAATTAATTAATTGATTAAATAGTGCAACCTAAAGAGTGCAGTGTTTAAAGTGATTAATAAATTAATTATCAAAAAGTTACTACGTACTCATGAAATTACAAAATTCAAATTCCTATTAATATACAGTATGATGCAAAGGAAAGGAATAAATTCGTTATTTCTTAAACTGTCGCCTCTAAGGAAAAATCCCGAAAGAGGTCAATTTTTTTAATTGTGATTTCTTGGCATATATATCATACTAGAAGTGACGTCATCCATCTGGGCATGATGACGTAATCGATGATTTTTTTAATGAGAATTACGGGTATTTGAAAATCCATAGTAGTAAAAAACTGCGGTTTGTGTAATGGTATAAAGTTGTATTAAAAACTTTTAAAAAAGTCATCCAAGAACGTCCAGAACGTTTTCGATCTAGTCAAATCATCTTCAGTGACATTCTGTGTACTAATTGAAACTAGCCCACTAGTTGCTATAGCGTCTTAAAAATTACATAATTTTATTAAATTTATACTTTTGGAATGACAAGTCAAGACGAGTGACACAGACCGAATTTCGTCTTGACCTCGAACTCGTCTTGACAAGTACCCCCTCAGTTTTTCGAGCAGGGAAGCCATGCTGCTTTTGGGTACTAATAGTAAAATCCATTAGTATCGACATTGTGCCGCATTTCAAAAGTATAATTTTAATAAATAATTATGTAATTTTTTAAGACTATATATATCAACTAGCGGACTAATAGTTTCAATTACTAAAGAGAATGTCACTGAAGATGATCTGACTAGATAGAAAATGTTCTGATGTTTTTCTATAATCTATTTGGATGACTTTTTTAAAAGTTTTTTAATAGAATTTTATGGGCACGCGAGGTTTCCCCAACACGACTCTACCTTATCGGCAGAGTCTACGAGAAGTGTACGGTAAATTGAAGCTGTAATTACAAAAAAAGGAGTATGTATGTCTTTGTACTCACTTTATCACGCTTAACGAATTACGGGATCTGGATTTCAATGCATATTTTTTTTTATAATTCTCGTATCAAAGTTACGCGTGAAGTTAGTCGTATTGATGACAGTTGGGGAAACGTCCGCGATCCGAATTTTATACCATAATAAAAAACCGAAGTTTTGTATTTCTGTGTAAGTTTTTTAACTATGGTATACAGCCAATCACTGGGACTTTACTGTAATTTGGTTATTTGAAAAGTTATTCAATTCTCTATTCAGTAGTATAAACATTACCATTATTAGAAATGACTAAGTTTTCAATCTAATAACACATAAAATATCATCAAAAATATTACTCTACATCCCGCCAGATTGAAAACAATGGAAACATTACCATTATTACCTATTTATACAGAGTGACCAAAAAAAAATTTTTGAAATAAATTAATTTACAAAAAAATAATATATGTAATTTATTTAATTCAAAATATATTTAACTTTCAGAAAACGGAAAAAAATGTTTATTCGAAAAGTAAACATTGCTTTTCGCTTAAATTAAATGTTCAAACTTCCAACAGGTGGCTGGCAGGAGCTGGCTTGAACATTGAATTTAAGTGAAAAGCAATGTTTATATCTCAAATATTTTCTTGTTTTCTAAGAGCAGTAAAATATATTTTGAAGTAAATAAATTACTTAAATTCTTCTGTTTATGTCAATTAATTTAATTCAAATTTTTTTGGTCACCCTGTATAAATAATTATGTTAGTGTTTATATTACTGAATAGAGAACTGAATATCCTTTCAAATGAGTTGCCACACGACCCATATTCTCATTTAACAAAATCATCGATTACGTCATCACGCCCAGATGGATGACGTCACTCGTATCACACTCAACCTGTTTCGGGATTTTTCCTAAAGTCGCCAGTTTACTAAATAACGAATTTATTCCTTTCTTTGCACCATGCTGTATATTAATTTCAATTTTGTAATTTCATGATTGTGTAGTAACTTTTTAATAAGTAATTTCTGAATCCTTTTAAACACTCTGCACTCTTTAGGTTGCACTATTTAATCAATTAAGTAATTCAAAAAATTTAATATTTATTCAAATAAATTCCTCATTAACGTTTAATAAAAATATTTTTATTATGTAAGTAGTTAGTGGATTCGACGGCAGTACTTGAGGACTGGTTTTTCCTTAGTTTTTTCCAAAAACGTGGCTAGAAGCGCTTCGTTGCGTACGGCACCAAAGTGCCGTGCTCTTTTTAATCTAAGCACGCTTTGAAAATCACAACCGCAACGAGCATTTTTATAAGGGGGCAACATTTTCTATCGAATACTACAAAAATTTTATTTTTTAAACGTTAAAAAATTAATTTATTGATTTTTTTTAAGCCTTTGGTAGGGTACCCTTAATGGGACGATATTATTATATTATATGAAATTCAAACAATCGTGAAAAACACAAAATCATTTATTTAAGTATTAATTCTATTACATTCTATCGATAGCAACAAAATTTTAATTTTTTAAACGTTAGAAGAATTATTTTTTTACTAATTTCTGAGGCTATTTAGTAAAAACGCCAAAAACGGGGTTTTTGGGTTTTTGTGCATGCTGTAGGAAAAAAAAGTTCTATCTAGCTGATTTTGATTGTAAAAGTAAGAATGCATATAAAAATGTAAATGATGATTAATTTAGCTGTATGTTGTTGAGGTTATGAGTAAAAAACCAGAAAATGCCAAAAAAAAAGGTATTTTAGGTATTTTCCACGTCGAAAATGATAATGATGCCTATGCCATTTGAAAGAATGAAAAACATTCACAAAAAAAAACAATATTTTAAGGTTGGCGAAAAATTTCCAACATATTTTTTTTTTAAATTCAAAAATTTTTCCTGTGCTCAATTTTGAAGCTAAAAATCTGAAAAAAATCAGGTCGCTTTGTATTATTAAGATACGCCTTAGTTAATTTTTTCAGATTTTTTGAAGTAATATAGCGTCTGAAAAATTTTTTTTCAAGAAAACACGTTTTCTTCCATAGCGGACCCCCAGAAGCACCTAGGGACTTGAAAATTTGGCTAAGTGAGTTTTCAATGATATATTTTCGAATGGCTAAACCCAAAACTGAATCGAGCCTGGTGCAATTTTGACCATCTTATCCCGCTATAGCCTTTCGGCCAGTAATAAAAACCGATTGACATCATTAATTAAAATAAAGAATTATAGATATTATTTTTGTAGCAAACAAAAACAAATAAAAATATGTCTGACATGTATGCCCGATTTCACCAACGGTACCTAAATATTTAAGAATTACCTAAGTGGGTTTAGGTACTTCCTAACTCTAAAACGGATTTCACCATACGATAAGAATTGCCTTAACCGCTTAAGCATTACCTTACGTTAAGATACGGATTTCGATCTCCCTAAACTTTAGGTATTACTTATCGTTGACAGTCGGGTTATATTTTTACAATTTTGACTAATGTACTTGTGACGTTTGTCAATAATTTGCTTCTTACCTTAATTTTTCTGTTATTCTGTAATATTAGGTATATTATTAGTTGTAATTTTGTATTTTCTTTTAAATTATTAATATAATATGTGTTGGAAAATATAGAAAATCTTTTGGAGTTTTTTACAGGTCTGTTGACAAAATTATGTAGTCTACCTACTACCTAACAAACTAGTGTTGTGTTTCAAAAACCCATTCACGATATAACTAAAAGTGTGTCATTAAAAAATTAATAGTAAAAAGCAATTTTCAACATATTATATAATATTTTAAAATTATTTCAATAATGACAATTCAACTAACTTCAATTTTTCGTCAACTTTTTCTTTTCTTCCATTTCACTGTACATATACAAATAACATACAAGACTATATTTATTATATACAAACTTAATGCACAAATAACTAACTACTAAATAAAATAACTATAACAGTACAAAACTGAATAAAACCAAATTGGCAAACAAACAATAATGACAAATAATCGAAAAAGTAAGGAAATGTCATCTTATTCTTCTTTTTATTTATCAAAAATAGTTCAAACGTACCCTAGGTAATACCTAGGAAAGCATTTCCTAGATAAGCAGTTCTTTTAGTTGTGATATGCGATTGTTCCTAAGTATTGACTTAAGAAGTTCCTATCGATAAGAATTACTTAATAAGGCATCTGTTTAGGTATCGTTGGTGAAATCGGGCAGTAATAATACATATTAGCTTCTCATATAGTGTATTTGTTCTCACTATAGTGTACAAGAATCCATATTCCAATGGTTTGGCAGTGCTCTGACGTCAGAAATATTGACTGACGTAAGCGAGTTTTGGTTGTTAAAATGGTAAACCTAATACGGCTTTTCATCGATTTTCATTTGTTTCGAGCTTCTGTCATATGTCGTATAATCCGTGTACTATCCGTTGCAAGATAATTCGGACAAAATATGTACTTTTTGTACATATTTTGTCGGAATTCCATCCGAATTATCTTGCAACGGATAGTATATTAATATTATCGGTACACAGATTATACAACATATGACTGAAGCTCGAAACAAATGACAATCGATGAAAAGCCCTATACAGATCATCCCAAACCCTTTTTTCAGTACGTCATAGAATATCAAATTCTCTTTATCGCATTACGGTTGGAAGTGACAGAAAAAAACGTACCTACCTTTATGATTATTATACATTGAACTTAGAAAATTATGTGTTCCTTGACGGTTATTTGCATATTAAATCGACTTACATATACTAATAGATGAATAATTGGTTGGCGATTACAATACTCTAAATAGATAACCAATCAATGATGCGAATAAAGATAATTTGACACAGAAGTAATCGATTGTCACAGTATTTTTACAATATCATATGGTAAAATAAAAATTGTATTTTCTAAGTTAGTATTTTTCAGCGACGTAAATATAAATATTTTATGTCATTGGTATATTTGGACATTGTGTAGTGAAATTTGATTTTATATTTATTTACTTTTACATTAAAATATTTTAAATATTAATATTCTGACAAATATTTGTATAAATATTCTGACAACTGTCAGATTTAACTAAAATGTTATGTAATGATTTGCGACAATCTTAAAATCCCATATTATGACGTCAAAATTAATGACGCACTAAGAAAGGGTTTGGGATCGCACATATCATTTTTAGTTAATTAACTGGGAAGAGCGAGGCCTAAATATTGACGAAGATTAACACATTTGAAATTCACAGACGACACAGTTTTATTCTCTGACAACCTCAAGGAGATATGTACAATGCTGCATGAACTTCAGTTAGTGTGTGCCAGTGTAGGTCTTAAAATAAACATCTCCAAAACAAAATTCATGACAAACCTAGTACCTAGCGGAAATATCAATATTGGAGACAACGAAGTAGAGCTAGTGGAAAAATACATATAGGTACCTTGGACACGAAATAAAGATCACAAGAGATAACCAAACATGCGAACTACGAAGAAGAATAAACCTAGCATGGGCAGCCCATGGAAAATTCAAAGACATCTTTAAAAGCGATACACCAATTTCTTTAAAACGTGTGACTAATGTGTGTTGCCTGTGATTATAGGCGTAACCAGGGGGGCTTTTGGGGGGTTATAACACCCCCCTTCCCATTGGGATGTACTTTGAGCTCTATACGTACTCTCTTGAGACGTACTCAGAGACCTTCCAGTAGTTGTAACCCCCCTTTCAGGTAGTTGTAACCCCCCCCCGTTAGGATCATCCTGGTTACGCCTATGCCTGTGATGACTTATGGTGCCGAAACTTTGACATTGACAGCTACAACTTCTAAAATGCTGCAAATAGCTCAGAGAAAATGGAAACATCAATGCTGAGTATATTGCTTCGTGACCGAGTTAGAAATGAAGACTTAAGACGCAGAATAGGAGTTACCGATGTAATTTCCCGAATTGCCACCCTGAAATGGAACTGGACCGGGCACGTCGCCCGAATCAGTGATGGGAGGTGGACGAAAAGGTTACTTGAGTGGAGGCCGAGATTAGACAAAAGAAGTAGAGGAAGACCACCTACTCGTTGGACTGACGATCTCAAGAAAATGTCAAGAAATTGGATGCAAAGTGCTCAAAATAGAGCACAATGGACAAAAATGAGGCCTATGTCCAGCAGTGGACGCAAAAGGCTAGATTATGATGATGGTGATGACACATATCATTGGTTGCCGCTCAAATAAAAAAGTAGTAAGCTGCTTTTTAACATTATATTAACATTAATAAATGAAATTTATTTATTTCAAATTTCGATGACGTTTATTTGTGTCAGCCGAAACAAAGACAGTAATTTAGGGTCCTGATCACAAGCGTTTATCGAAGTCGGTTATAGCCAAGATGGTTCGAGGTATCGAAATGTCGTTTTCAGATTTGGATTCACGAAGCAAAATTACATATGAATCCATCGGTAGATCTGCTTCAAGTATTTCAGCAGCGGCAACGCATAAACGAACAGTTTGCGGATTTATAAACGAAAACAAAATTTTCGTTAAAAATCTTTTCATAATTTTAACCTGGCATTGCCATCGTCATAGTCTTTGAAAATCATCTGGGCCTCGATTTCTGACCCTTCGCTTCGTTATCGAACGTATTCGCTTCGTATCTGTTTAGTATTCGCGGTGTGCAAGTACTTGGAAAGGGAAACGAGAAACGACCCTGCGCGAGTCGCGGAGAAATATTGCAACTATCTTAAATAATTCATATTGTCAATTGAAATTGTCAAATTGACGTATATTTCATACCTTCTGTCAATGAAGCAGAAAAATTATGTATTGCTCCACAATATTGATATGATATGCAATTATTATATAAAGGTAAATTTAATTAATTGTATTTTGCTTGCAGTACTGCATTTTAGTAACTAATTTTATTTACTACATACAATTGTTGATGTTTTCATAACATAACCTGAATCTTATTTTTTCTTCTTATTATTTTTTTGGACTATAGCCTTGACAATTATCCAGTAACCAGGACTAATATAATTGGCCAATATAATTAAAAGTGCGAATAATAGTACAGAGCGTAGAAATAGGGGTCGCTTTGCTGAACTTGCACGGTCCCAATACGAAGCGTATACGCTGTGAGCTCGTACGTAGAGGGGATATTTACAAATTCGCGAACGCCAGTAGTGACAAGTTTGTAAACGTTTACCGGAAATTTGACATAAATGTCAAAGTGATTAATTTAAAATTAAAATTAAAAACATTAATTATAAACAATATTAGTTGGTCAAAGCTGTGGTATATATTTTTACCTTAAATATACTTACGTTTTAAATACTGAATTTAAGTTTTTTTAATGTTCCGTAATATCTAATTATAAATAATCTATTCTAATCTTAGCGCCATCTACACGATCATTGTCAAAGTATCCGAAGAAAGAAATTGATATTTTATCAATAGGACGTCAAAATGATTAGAAAAATCTTAAAAAAATCGATTACAATTTAATTACTTTTTTGCGTTGTAAATATTAAGCGATAACAATTAAATAATAAAAATTGGAAAGAAATCCTTTGTAAAAGGTATAAAATTTTTTTATTAAAAATCCCTTAAAAGGGCTACATCACAACAAAACGTTTTCGATTTTTATAAAAAATCATCATCAGTGTTTTTTTATAAAAATCGAAAACGTTTTGTTGTGATGTAGCCCTTTTAAGGGATTTTTAATAAAAAAATTTTATACCTTTTACAAAGGATTTCTTTCCAATTTTCTGATTGATGGTATACAGCCAACTACAGGAAAACCTTTTCTTTTCCTTGTGGATTTTTTAATTAAATAATAAATTTAAAAATTACCGGTAAAAGTTGAATTAGTAACCGCTAGGAGCGACACCAGCGAAGCTCATAGCGTATACGTTCGATAACGAAGCGAAGGGTCAAAAATCGAGGCCATGGGGCTTGTCTTCAGTCCCATAGGTAGTCGTGTCATTTGCTATTTATCTCTATCAGTTGGGAATGCCGTGTAAGGTCTTGATTTTGAGTCGACCTTTTTATAAATCTTAATGTGAAAAATATGTTGCTTCCGATGGAGCGCCTAAAAATTTCCTCTGTGCATGGTAACAGAAATCTATCGTTTTTTTATTTTATGGTTAAGTTGTCTGTAGTCTGTCACTACCTTTAATTTCCTGCTTCCACCTTCGTCACTTTTCTTTGGTATTATAAGCAGTGGTAATGAAAATGATACCGTGTTGTCAATGATTCCATCTTTAAGCATCTTGTTTACTTGTTAATTGATCTTTTTTTGTCCGTCTCGTAATCTGTATGGTTTTATATAAACCGGTGGAAATCATTTTTAAAATTTGGTTTTTGCGTCCTAACTATATCTTTGTCGCTGTACACATGTTTTCTAACCGTCCAAATCTTAACAATCACGTCATTATTCAGTATCATTGATCTTAATTATTGTTAATAGTGTTCTTCTGCCAATTATTGCTTTTGATACTATTTTCGCTGGAAACATCCTTTTTCTACTTCCTGTGGCATGGTTATGAACTATCCCTGTTGTGTTCTCATTTCAAAGTAACGTATCGTTTCGCACCTCGCAGATAATATTGAAAATGCGTCTCCTGCTGTATGCATTTTTATTTCTCTTCTCATCTCTAATTTCTGTTTCATAATTTCGTAGTTTAGTAATTTATCGTAGCGAAGTATTTCGATAAAGGGTTTGCTCCAATTACTCCTTCTATGTTGTTATAGAAGGTTGGCATAACGGCGAATTATTGTAAAAAATAATTTTTTCCTGATTCACGTCATATTTCGAGATAAAAAATATCGTTCCGCTTGTGAAGGTACTTCCAATGATTCCATTTACTTTGATTCTGTTTTGTTTATTGATCTTTTGTTTATCGGTCAAACATTATTTGACCAGGACGCTAATTGATGCACCTAAGTCTATTAGCAGATTCATATGTTTTCCTTTATAGTTGATATTAAGTAATTTAGTCCATTGGTTTGTTTTGGTTCTCTCGTTGCGCAATAATTTCCCGCTCTGCCTCCCTTTCTGAAGTCCCTCTGCTCTCTTTCTTTGTATAAGTTCCACTGTGTCCGTTGATTATTATTGTTTCTTCCTTGCTGCTTGATTCTAATAATACATACACATACTCTACTTAAATATTAATACAATGAAATATACGATTATTGTTAATGTAATGAAAAATTATACGTCATAATCTTAGAAATAAAAGCTACATATCTATCTAAACCGTCTCAGTACCTGAATATGCTGTGTGTCGTGCAGAAGCTGCTCGTCTTCTGTAAGTTTTTCATTAGTGCTTCCTGTTGGCGTGTAATGAACATGTCTTTTGATTATCTTTTCTCCTCTAGGATGATGTGGGCCTCTTGATTCAACAAAGACTGCTGCCAGTAAAATCAAGTTAAAGAATCTTGAAATCATGTCCATCGCCTAAAACAATAGTTTTAAATAACTTATAACTACATTTAGTATTGCGAGATACACATACCTTGTAGCGAGATCTCGCAACAAGGTGAAAAACAAAAACATAAGTATGTATGTCTGACTATTTGGTCGTCATAAGTATGTTGCAGCAAAGTTAGAAAAGGGGCATGCTAACTTGGGAAAGGATCATTACAGAAGCAATGCTACCATATTGTAACAATAATGTTAGAAGACCCCAAGGACTCAGGGAAACTAGTAACACGTTCACAGAAGAAGCTACAGCTACTTATGGAGCGGAATGACAATTGTTTAAAATGTTTAAAACAAATAGAGAAGGATCGCTTTTGGCAACATGGCTGCAATTGAAGAAGTCAAGAAAGAGTTAAATAAACTAAATAAAAGTGATTTAATTAGAATAATAATAGGAAAAAAAGTGCCTACGGACTTAAAAACAAGTATTAAAGTGATACAATATGTGGAAAGTGAAAAAATAGAATCCCTTGATGTAACTGATGAAATCCCTGATAATTTCATAGCCGACAATGCTGAACCGGTAAGTGAATTAACATTAAAATACGAGCTGAAAATCGCAAATATTCAAGTAGAGGCCTCCACACGCCTAATTAAAGAACTGGAAAGAACTATTAGCAACCAAGATTTAATTATTAGCCTTTTACAAAATCCTGCAAATTTAGAGGTTAAACACGAATCAAATACCAATACAGAGAGCAGCGTTGCCGTACCTTCTCCGGAATCCGTCGTTACGGTAAATGGCAGAAAAATGAACAGCAAGCCAGAGATACGCCACAATAGGCAAGTTACACACCATCAGGTCTCAAGTGCATTAATGCAAGTACAGCAAAATATAAAAATGAATGATATTCAGACATTAGGTCAAAATGTTAGCCAAACTCGATCAGATGGAAAAATTGTTGGCAACAATAGCGACAACGTGGACCTAGCATCAAAAGACAAGGTGTGGGTGTACGCTACCAAATATAAAACATCTTACACTACAGAAAAAATGGAAAATTACCTACAATCTAAGTTCCCTGGGCATGAGTTCTCATGTACATTGTACGAAAACAAGATAAATGGCTCCAATTCGTTCAGAATCACGGCTGATGCGGAGCTTAGAGATACTCTCTTCAAGCCACACACATGGCCTAGCGGCATAGAAGTAAGTGAATATTTTTTTCGTAGAAAACGTACCTTCCAAAAATCTCCTAAGTTCAGCGGATCTACTACAAGAAGACAACATAAGTGAAATTGACATTCTCAGTAGCTGTGTGCCATTTAATGTTTTGTGTCACCTAAATGTACAAAGCTTAAATAATAAGGTAAATTTACTTGATATTTTCAATGACACGTATCAACCAGATATATTGTGTATTACTAAACATTGGGCATCCTCTGATAAACTTCTTACACTTGGATTGTATAATTATATTTTAGTTACTAGTTACTCGAGGATTTTTCACATCCATGGAGGTGTGGCAGTATATATAAAAAATAATAGATTCAATGTATGTAAAGAAATTGACTATTTAGCACAGTTTAACGTGGAACTAAATTTTGAATGTACTGGAATCTCCTTAAATGGCAACTGTTGCATTTTGACTATATATAGATCGCCAGATGGAGACATCGATGTATTTTTTAATAATCTTCATGAAATTTTAAATAACATAATTCAAAACTATGCACAGGTGGTCATTTGTGGAGATTTAAACATATATGGTTTTATAGATTCAATTCAGGTAAAATGTTTTGCTGATCTGTTGGAATGTTTTCAACTAAAATCTCATATATCCGCCAAATACCCGTGTCGCCAAATACGGTAGCATCTTAACCAAATCATCCGTTGACCATTTAATTACAAATATGGATTTTAAATCGCTTAATATTACGGTGTTTGACCCAGCTATATCTGATCACTCTGCACAGATGTTGAAATGGGATCAGGTACCCACAGCACCACCACTGCGAAGTGAGGTAATAACACGTAGAGTTTTCAACCAGCTGTCTATTGCAGAATTTAAGTTTCTATTAGGAAAAATTGGAATAGGTAATTGCATTGCTGTTGACAACAAATTTGAAGTTTTTTGGGATGATCTTATGTATGCATTCAATGCTTAATTTCCACTAAAAAAAGTAAAAAGAAATAATCTAGCAAATCATCTATTTAAAACGAATATTTCATCCGAATTAAAACAAGAAATAGATAACCTTAAACATGAGAATTGGCTACTGTTACGGGTTAAAAGTCGCTAAGCAACTAGAAACGATTCTTATAAATAAGATTGTCATAATTTTTGCTTTATTGTCACAAGTACTGGCCTAAACAATTATAAAAATCAGGCTTCTATATTGTCTTGAACATTAGCGGCTATCAAGCCATTTTTAAGTCCGAAATCATATAGAAAATCAGGCATGAAGTAGGCTTTAGGTATACATTGCTACCTGTCTAGTAAGGGTCATCTCTTTGTCTTTACCTGTCTAGTGTCATATCTTGCTCACTTTTGATTTACACTTCATGAGGACAAGTTAGTATTGTCCTATGAAACTCCTTGAGGATATTTAATCAGAAGTAATCCAGATAACTAATTAAGAAATATTCAATTTGATGAAGTTGAAGATTGTCTTGCTCAGCAAGGATTTAAAATATCTGGATATTTAGGTCCCCAAGACCTTTCTTTTTGGCCATACGCTATCTTTAAGGTAAGCTTTGTTTTTTTAACACCTGATTCGTTGTCTAAAGGGAAACCTTTAGTAATTTTAATTTATACCTTTTGCTCTGCTTGCATGCTGATGTATCTATTCATTTCAGGCCAGCAATTTTTCTTTCTCTCCAATTCATTTTGATGTTGTGAATTTTTTTTGAAACACCCTTGTCCAGGATCGATATATTATATAACCTGTATATCTGTGAAGTATCCAAGTATATAAATGCAGTACGACATCATCCACGTGTATAACATCGACGAAAAAAACATAAGGTAGGATCAAACCAATACTTCTCTTAAAAGAACGTTGTTTTGCCTGTCTAAGCCACCACACCATACAGCAGTCTGACAAATATCTCGGTTTTGTATTTTTTTCTTGTAAATAGTACCTAAATATAATATTACATAGTTTTAAGAATTATAATATGGGTGTACGCTGAAAAGAATATTCTTAGAGGCAAATATAAACTTTAGTTGAGCTTTTTACCTTTTCCTTTTGGTTTTTTTCTATATTTTCAATTAAGATTAATATGATTTTTTTTAGTTTTGGTTAATAAGAATAAATAGTTTGTGAATTCTCCGATTTTTTTGATTTCTTATTATTATTTTTTTGTTTGGTAGAAAATAAAACTAGTTATTTACCTTCGCATACCTTCAATAAAAACCGGTAACATCGGCGAAGAGTAACATTTGGCGCTCCAACGTAAAATTTTTTGTTATTATTTATTTTATAAAGCATTGAGTATTATTACATATTATTATTTAACAGATATAAAGATATACACTGCTGTACATAACTATTATTAGGCATAAAATTTCTGATTTTTGATATGGCATAGTGGCATAATAGTAATTATTGTTAGGTACATATTTCACAGATATTTTGATACACACTGCTGTACATAAAGATTATTAGGCATAAAATTTTTGATTTTTGATATGGCATAGTGGCTTAATATTAATTATTATTACATATTACACAGATATTTTGATATACACTGCTGTACACAAATATTATTAGGCACAATATTTTTGATTTTTGTGCTTTGTGGACACTTTCTTGATTTCTTGCAAATAAATAGTTAATTTTATTCCTTTATTTCCAATATACAGGGTGGCTCAAAATTATTGCACCTCATAAAATATATATTGCATAGTATTTTATCGGTTTTAGTGTTCGGATTTAACCCAATTATTGTGTATTGACTTACTACTAGCTCGCATAACTTAAAGTAGTAGTTGAAGTTATTTTTTTTTGTTTTTTGTAAGCTCGCATAACTTAAAGTAGTAGTTGAAGTTATTTTTTTTTGTTTTTTGTAACATTGGGTAAGGGTTGCGTGTTGCCATTTCACGCAAAAATATTTAAGAATAGGATACTATAATATATTGTTGAGATTTTTTTTTGTCTTTACTTTATACTTCATCTCTTATTTTATCATATTTTTTTATCTCTAACCGAGATAGGGTTTTATTTTATTCTTTTTCGGTTTACTTAATATGGAGGTTAATAGACTTTTGGGTGATGAACTCAGTTATGAGTTATCAATAAGAAGTTTACCAATTGATGCAAATGTACACACGAAAAGGGCTACGTTGAGAGAAGCTCTTAAAGCAGAAAGAGAGGGACAAAGAGATTCTCCTAAGGTGGTTAATATAGACCCATCTTTTGAGTTTTCGTTGTGCTCAGGGAAACTTAGCGATCTGGAAGAAGGTATAGAACATTTTAATGAACAGAACAGAACTAATGAATTTAAAAGAATTAGTTCCCGTCTAACACATGTTAAACTTAGACTTAACAGACTTCAATGCAACGAAAAACAGGAAGCTCAAAGGAATCAACTATTAGATTGGCACAAACGGTTACTATTAGAAGTCAACAGGATTTATGAGAGCTTTGGGAAAGATAATCAAGTAGAGCACATCTCACTTTTGGATACTTCAGTTCCATTATTGCCTGAAATTGTTCATTCCGGGTCTCATGAATGTGGTTTGGTAAATTCAGAATCCTTAGCTGAAGAGCATCCTATTGAAGCTGCACTGTTTGGAGCTACTAATAGTTCACCAACTGCAGGCAATAGAGTTTCATTCTTAAGGCAGGTTTTTGAAGAAAATCAACATGATAGCACGATACAACCACAAGTACATTCTCAAAGACGTTCTAGTTCTCAGATGGTTTTAAGCAGAATGTCAGATGGGAATCAAGAGTATATGTCCAGTGTTATAAATAGACCACTTAATTCAAGTAGAGAAATGAATTCTTCTGAAAATCACAATAGGCATACGGAACCACAAACTGATACAAGATTATCAAGGCACAATTTTAATAATGGAAGTAGTGCAACAGTACCTACAAGGGAGATTGATAATACTTTAGCTCGACATTTTAATCTGGAAACACCTTCATCTAACTTCAACAGTAAAATAATGGATTCGCTAGATTTCTTAAAGCATGATGTTCAGAACGTTGATATAAGTAGATGGAGATTACAATATGATGGAATCTCGAGCGTTACTAGTTTTCTAGAAAGAGTGGAGGAACTCAGAGTTTCAAGAGGAGTATCTAAAGAGAGACTACTTCGTTCGGCTCCAGAACTTTTTACCAAAGACGCCTTACTCTGGTACAGAATGGGAAATTTTACATCGTGGGATAATCTGGTCCAGGAACTTAGGTCTGCTTTCCAGCCCCATGACTATGAGAATTCCTTATGGGAGGAAATCCGAAGAAGAACACAGGGCTCACAGGAACGAGTTATAAACTATATTTCAGTCATGGAAAATCTATTCAAGAAACTATTGATCCCCCCTAACGAAGAAGAAAGACTGAATATCATTCGTAGGAATATGCTTCCTTATATTCAGCAGGGCTTGGCTTTAACAAAAATTAGCAACATCAGTGATCTTTGTTCATTAGCCAAGGCTATGGAAGCAATGGAAACAAGGATTCGACAATTTTGCCCTCCTCCTTCAAGCACCAGACTTTTGGTAGAACCTGAATTAGCTTATAGAAAGCCGTCAACTCCTATTTTTACGAGTCCGGTTACAACACCTGTGTTTACAGAAGAAGTTGCAAATAGCGATAAATCTGAACATTTGAATAAGGGTACATGCTTTAATTGTGGATCTGAGGGACACAAGTTTAAAAATTGTAACCAGCCTAAGAAGTTCTTCTGTTATAAATGTGGATGCAACAATGTGACAACGAAAAACTGTCCCAGATGTTCAAAAAAACGCAGCTTCTCTCCCTCGGTAAGTCGGACGAGTGGAGTGGAATGTAAATCAACTCCGACAACTGATAATACAGCGGTCCTTGAATACATTTTAGCCCATGCTGAAGGTGATCAACGACCATACTTGAGTGTCTCAATTCTTGGAAAAGATATACTTGGATTATTGGATAGTGGAGCATCACGAACCATTCTTGGAAAATCTGGTTGGGATGTGTTTAAAGACATTTGCCCATTAAATGAAGATAACAAGAAATCATGTATAGTTGCTTCAGGTGATTCATGTGAAAGTATAGGATCTATTACTGTACCAGTACGGTTAAGAGATCGGGTTCGTGTTTTGAATATTCTAGTTATCCCATCCCTTGTTTCTTCGCTTATTTTAGGTATTGACTTTTGGTCAGCTATGGGGATAGTCCCAGACCTTTTTAAGGGAGAATGGTTTTTTAACCGTGAAGAAGAGTTAAATAGTGTATTAATTTCTGGAATCCAGGACTTTGATTCATTAAATAAAGAACAATGTGATCAATTACAAAAGATTGTAGATAAAGCGTTTTTAGGAATGACATCTCAAGAGACAGGATGTATAAAGGGCGTGGAGCATGTGATACATACCAATTCACCACCCATTAAACAAAGGTACTACCCATTGTCACCAGCTCTACAAAAGGTAGTTAATACCGAACTGGACCAAATGTTAGAAAAAGGCATAGTAGAACCTTCAACCTCACCGTGGTCGTCGCCCATAGTCATGGTACAAAAGAATGACAAATGGAGATTTTGTGTTAACTATAGAAAGTTAAATGCGGTAAGCGTTCCGGATGCATATCCAATTCCTTATGTGTCATCTATTCTAGATAAACTTCGAGATGCACGATATTTAACTACCTTGGATGTCAAATCAGCATATTGGCAAATAAATGTAGCTATGGAATCTAGACCTTTAACTGCTTTCACAGTGCCTAATAAAGGTTTATTTCAGTTTCGTCGTATGCCTTTTGGGCTACATTCAGCTCCTGCTACATGGCAGCGTGCAATTGACAATATTTTAGGTCCCGAATTAGACAGTTATGTTTTTGTATATCTTGATGATATAATTATTTGTACATCAACGTTTGAGCAGCATTTAAAAGTTTTAGAGACAGTATTTCAGCGTTTAACCGACGCTGGTGTTACTCTTAATAGGGAGAAGTGTTTAATATGTCGTTCAGAATTGAAGTATTTAGGCTACGTAGTAAATAAATCTGGATTACTTGTCGATCCAGAAAAGGTAGAAGCAATACTGGGAATACCGACACCGAGAACTGTTCAGGATGTTCGTCGGATTGTAGGTATGGCATCATGGTATAGGAGATTTATTCCATCATTTAGTACTGTTGTCTCACCGCTTACTCAACTTACTCGAAAAAATGTACAATTCGTTTGGAATAAGACATGCGAGGACGCCCTGAATAAGGTTAAAGAATATTTAGTTTCGGCACCCATTTTGGCGTGTCCTGATTTTTCTTTACCATTTATAGTGGAGACAGATGCAAGTGACTATGGATTGGGGGCTGTTCTTTCTCAAAAACATGGAGATGAAGAACACGTTATAGCTTACTTGAGTCGATCACTGACAAAAACCGAAAGGAAGTATTCTACTACAGAGAAAGAATGTCTCGCCGTTCTATTTGCTGTAGAGAAACTAAGACCATACTTAGAAGCTACTAAATTTGTAGTTATTACAGACCATTTTAGTTTAAAGTGGTTGTTTTCCATTAAAGACCCCATAGGCAGAATTGCTCGTTGGGCTCTGCGTTTGCAGGCATATGACTTTGAAGTCATACACCGGAAAGGAAAAGATCATCTAGTGCCTGACGCACTATCTCGTGCAGTTCCTTGCATAAATGCTTTGGATGTAGACTGTTCTACTTCTACACAGGTCAGTCTAGACCGATGGTACTTGGGTATGATTTCCAAGGTCAACAAATTTCCTAGAAACTATCCACTTTGGAGGATAGAGGGAGGAAAACTTTTGAAGAATATAAAACCGCGATACCCTGAACTAGCTTTATCAGAGTGGGTAACGGTTGTTCCAAGGGAACAAAGACTAAACCTTATAAGAGATCATCATGATCCTCCAACATATGGACACCTTGGCGTTTCAAAAACATTTGGAAGACTTAGTCAAAAATATTATTGGCCAAAGATGCGATCAGATATAGGACGCTATATAAAGAACTGTACAACATGTCAACGGATAAAACCAGAACAGCAACGTCCTAGAGGTCAATTGTTATCTCAGCAGCCGACTGCCACTCATCCATGGACTCTCATCAGTATAGACTTAGTTGGACCTTTACCTAGGACCACTTCAGGATTTTCGTATATTTTCACCGTGTTAGATTGCTTTTCCAAATTTATTTTAGCTTTCCCAATTAGAGCAGCGACATCAGCCAACATAGTTAAGTTGCTAGAAAATGAGGTGTTTCTAGTCTATGGTATACCAGAGAGAATTTTATTGGATAATGGAGCACAATTTCGTGGCCATATATTCCAACAACTTGTCTCAAACTATGGTATTGAATTAAAGTTTACAGCACTATACCATCCACAAGCTAATCCCGTGGAAAGAGTTCATAGAGTAATAAAAACTATGTTGACGGACTATGTCTCTCAAAATCAAAGACACTGGGATCTTCTTTTGCCGAAGATTACATGTGCCTTGCGATGTTCGGTTCATGAAGTCACTGGAGTGTCACCGAACCTTATTAATTTCGGTAGGGAAATCAATGTGAATGGCAATAAAAATAGACATGAGTCTGAACAAGGTCAGTATAATATCGGAACAAGGAAGGAATCTCTGGATAAACTGTTTTCTGGTGTTCGGAAGAAACTTAAGTCAGCGTATGAAAAAAGTAAAGTTCCATATAATCTGCGAAGAAGAACAGAAACATATCAAGTGGGGGACATGGTTTGGAGAAGAAATTTCGTTCAGTCTGATGCTACAAGATATTTCAGCGCAAAATTGGCCCAAAAGTTTGTAGGACCATTTAGTATTAATAAAGTGGTCTCCCCATGGAGTTATGAACTTGTTGATGAAAATGGCTCTCATGCAGGAACCTGGAATGCAAAAGATTTGAAACCGGTTACTCAGGACAGTGAGGTTAAGGACATTAAGTCTAAACCTCCTGATGTGGAAGTATAGAGTTACAATGTGTTGAAAATTTTATTGTAAGATTTTGTTATCTTTACAAGTTTTTGTTTTATTTTTTTTTTTATTTTGTTTTTTTATTTTTGTTTTATTTTTATTTTGTTTTGTACCGTTAGGACTTAAAAGTTTCTTTGAAACTTTTTGCAAGTAAGGGTGGGGTTGTTACGGGTTAAAAGTCGCTAAGCAACTAGAAACGATTCTTATAAATAAGATTGTCATAATTTTTGCTTTATTGTCACAAGTACTGGCCTAAACAATTATAAAAATCAGGCTTCTATATTGTCTTGAACATTAGCGGCTATCAAGCCATTTTTAAGTCCGAAATCATATAGAAAATCAGGCATGAAGTAGGCTTTAGGTATACATTGCTACCTGTCTAGTAAGGGTCATCTCTTTGTCTTTACCTGTCTAGTGTCATATCTTGCTCACTTTTGATTTACACTTCATGAGGACAAGTTAGTATTGTCCTATGAAACTCCTTGAGGATATTTAATCAGAAGTAATCCAGATAACTAATTAAGAAATATTCAATTTGATGAAGTTGAAGATTGTCTTGCTCAGCAAGGATTTAAAATATCTGGATATTTAGGTCCCCAAGACCTTTCTTTTTGGCCATACGCTATCTTTAAGGTAAGCTTTGTTTTTTTAACACCTGATTCGTTGTCTAAAGGGAAACCTTTAGTAATTTTAATTTATACCTTTTGCTCTGCTTGCATGCTGATGTATCTATTCATTTCAGGCCAGCAATTTTTCTTTCTCTCCAATTCATTTTGATGTTGTGAATTTTTTTTGAAACACCCTTGTCCAGGATCGATATATTATATAACCTGTATATCTGTGAAGTATCCAAGTATATAAATGCAGTACGACATCATCCACGTGTATAACATCGACGAAAAAAACATAAGGTAGGATCAAACCAATACTTCTCTTAAAAGAACGTTGTTTTGCCTGTCTAAGCCACCACACCATACAGCAGTCTGACAAATATCTCGGTTTTGTATTTTTTTCTTGTAAATAGTACCTAAATATAATATTACATAGTTTTAAGAATTATAATATGGGTGTACGCTGAAAAGAATATTCTTAGAGGCAAATATAAACTTTAGTTGAGCTTTTTACCTTTTCCTTTTGGTTTTTTTCTATATTTTCAATTAAGATTAATATGATTTTTTTTAGTTTTGGTTAATAAGAATAAATAGTTTGTGAATTCTCCGATTTTTTTGATTTCTTATTATTATTTTTTTGTTTGGTAGAAAATAAAACTAGTTATTTACCTTCGCATACCTTCAATAAAAACCGGTAACATCGGCGAAGAGTAACACTACGTAAGAATACAAATTTAATAAGTAACGAAGAGTATAGAATTAAAAAGAATAATATAAATAATAAAATTATACGTGAAAAACAAACTCATTTATCCAACGTAATAAACAACTCTCAAAATAAAACCAAAACAATTTGGAAATTTGTCAACACAAAATTAGGAAAAAACAAAAACCACGTCATTCCAGAAAAACTTGAACATAACGGTCGGCAATATGAAAACAAAAAAGATGCTAGTAATGGCTTTGCAGACTTTTTCACTAGTTCGGTGTTATCAATTGTACCAAATAACAGCAATACATGTACAATTAGCAAAAACACACCTGGTGGGTCATTCTTTTATAGGCCAGTAATTGAAATTGATATATTGGAAATTATAAATACTTTCTTGTTCTTGTTCAACAAGAAGCACAGAACCGTGAAGAGTGGCGAAGAATAGGAGAGACCTATGTCCAGCAGTGGACAGAAGAGGTTGTATGATGATGATGATAAATACTTTCAAAAATAAGAGATCTACAGGGTTTGATGATGTACCACTGTTCTTGTTGAAAGAATGTTCTGATAAGATCGTCCCCGTTCTAACTGAATTAATAAAGTACTCTGTATCCACAGGAACATTTCCAAATATACTAAAGATGGCCAAGGTAGTTCCAGTTTACAAAAGAGGAGAAAAAAATCTCCTGTCTAACTACAGAGGAATAACACTTTTAAGTGTCTTTGCAAAAACATTTGAAAAGGCTGTTTATAACCAAATTATGTCTTATTTAAATAATGAAAATATTATTACGAGTAAACAACATGGTTTTCGGCCGGGGCATTCCTGTGAGACCGCCACTATCGAGTTTGTACAATCTATCCATGATAAAATTGATAAAAATTTATTTACATATGGTTTGTTCTTTGATTTATCGCGTGCATTTGACTGTTTAAAACCGGAGTTTTTGCGTGAAAAACTTGAGGCAGTCGGTATCAGAAATCCAGTGAATTCTTGGATACTCTCATATGTTTGTAATCGTCCGTTTTACGTTGCGATAAACAATGTATATTCTGATATCTTTCACAATAGCCTAGGAACTCCTCAAGGAGGAATATTAGGTCCACTACTTTTTCTTTTATATGTAAATGACTTACCAGAGTATTTTAGAGAACAAAAAGACCTATTTATGTATGCCGATGACACCAGCATGATAGTTTCCGCAGAAACTTTGGAGCAAGTAGTTATATTATACATATTTAACAAGGCTATTCAAGGAGTGGTGTGATAGGAATGGATTGGTTGTAAATTTGGAAAAAACCAAGATTGTAAACTTTTCATACGGTGAGAGAAGAACGACCCAACCCGTTTTTGAACTTAAAATCAGTAACAGAGATGTGGTAGTCAACACAGCAACATATACAACATTTTTAGGCACAGTTATAGACGCTAATTTAAGTTTCGATAAACACATAGATCATTTATGTAAGCAGCTTAATAAGACGTATTTTGCGATAGCGGCATTAAAAAATGATATGCCATCAAGTACATTGATCTCTGTTTACTATGCGCAGGTATATTCCCGTATCGCGCAGAACATCATTATTTGGGGCCGGGCTTCCGAAAGTATGCGCATCTTTCTCTTACAGAAGCGTATTATCAGACGAATTTTTGACATAAATTACCGTGACAGTTGTCGGGAAGTTTTCAGAAAGAAAAGAATTCTTACGGTACCTGTGTATATATATAAACTGTTAACTTTTATTTTCCAGAAGGAAAAAGTCTCTCGGTAGCCGCCGAAGAGACAAGACGTGCAGAGTGCGGACGAGCAGCAGTAGCAGCGCAACAAGTCGAGGAGAGGGAAGTGCTTTGGTGTAACGTACTTCTTAGTACGGCTGTGAATGTAAGCACAGCAACACTAGAGCGCTCGCTCTCGCTAGACGCGAAGACGTGGAAGCAGAGGCAAAAGCCAACCTCTTGGATGTGGTGAAACTCAGGAAGTTTGATTTCATTGAATTTTCTGAGACATTGCAAACAAGGGTTGGAAAGCAGAATAAGCAATAGCGGGCTCGACGTGAGCCCGCTACGGGATACTCTCTGTGCCTCCGTTAGGAATGGGTACAGTTTAAAACACTGTGCCTCGACACTGCAAGGTGTAGTTATTTAGAATACATCTTGCAGCCCCGGCCCCTAAGGTCAGAGAGTTGAGAAAATCAAGAGGATCCCGTACCTAGTTCTGTCTAGGTACGAGAACTACCGCGCTGTTGTGCAGGGAGCCAACCCTGAAGTCGATGTGGTGTCGGGCCAATCGGCTGAAAAAAAGGCTTCTTCTAAAAGTTAGGTTACCGCTCCCAACCAAAGATGACACGAGTCAGATCTCGGTCACCCCCCAGATCCAAGGCGCTTTCCCCGCCAAGATATGCAGACTCTAAAGAGTCCCTCCTGTTACAGCACCCTGAAGAGAGCAGCGATGACCACTCGAGCGACCAGGAAGATGGAAAAGACGGTTTTACGATCCAAAATCGTAGAATAAGAAAAAAGAAAAAGAAGTCAAAAGGCAAGGACTCCACGCAGAACGTCGAGACCACCGAAGCCACCCAGGAAGTCGAGGATTCCCAGAACATCGAGGCCACCCAGGAAGTCGAGGACATGGACGAAGACGTCCCAGGCGCCGAAGGCGGGTGCACTACCAAACGTCAGCGGGTTGAAGAGGATGCCGCCAGCGAAGACGAGCTGACAAGGGCCAACGAAGAAATCAACCGACTCAGAACCCTGATGAAAGAATTTGCAGCAAACGTTGATGCAAACAACAAAAAATACGAAGAGGTGATCGCACAACAGAAGGCAGAGATCAAAGAGCTGAATACGGAGATTCGACGAATGAGCGAAAAGATGGATGCCAGATTCGACGAGTTGATAGCTCTCCAGAAACAACTCGCAAAGAAACCGGAGAAGAAAAACCCCGAAAAGACGGACAAAAAGCCACCAGTAGAGCAGCCTGCCACCAAAAAGATGACCACCGAGCAGACTCGACCACCCAGCCAGAAGGCTACCACCTCGACGAAGGAGGCGTCCACCCAACAGAGGAAAAAGAGAAAGGAAGAGTTTCCACCCCTGGTGACACACCTTCCACTAACCGACGAGGAAGACGCCACATGGACGTCCAACCAAGAAAAAGCCATGAAACTAGCTCCCCAGGTACAGCTACCCCTCCCCGAGGAACCAGTGCCATCCACGAGCACAGATAGGGACGCGCTTGCCGCTTCCAGTCAAACTGATACAGTGTCAATGGAAACAAACCAAAACGAAGAAGACGCCGAAGAAGCCGTGTTACCTGAAAACCAGGTAACACCATACAGAAAACCGCCTGTAATTAAGTTACAGAGTGTCAGCGAGACAGGGGCTATTCTTACCATAGCCCAGGGCAAAGGCATCATCACCACAAACAAAATCTCCAGAAGTGGCAGAGAGACGCTCATCCAGGCTAAAAGCCCGGATGACTACAGAAAGATGACAAGGATAGTGGAGGAATATGCAGAAGCATACGCCGCCAAAGAGAAAAAGAGGCTACAATGGATAGCCTTTCCACTCGACGAAGACAGGAAACCAAAATTAGTGTTACGAGGATTGCCCACGAATACCACCGAGAAGGCAATCCAAGAAGACATGGCAAACCAATATGGAATAACCTGCCACACAGCACGTAACATGTCTACGAGAGTAGGGAAAAGGAGGCCACTACCCATGTTTGTCATGACACTGGATCAGGAAGACGTGGAAAAAGCAAAGCGGGTAACGAACCTGTGCCACATGAAAGTTGTGGTAGAGGACCTACACAAGGCAGCAGGACCGACGCAGTGCTTCAACTGCCAAGGGTACCATCACGCCCAGAACTCGTGTCACAAGGACCCGAGATGTGTGAAGTGCGGCGAAGAACACCACTCAAAGCAGTGCCAGAGAGGCAGAGAAGTCAAGGCAACGTGTGCCAACTGCAATGGGAGCCACCCAGCCAACTACAGAGGATGTCCTAGGTGCCCAACCTGGGGGAGGCCTCCACCACAGAGGTCACAACAGCGACCACCACCAAACCGAAGACAGCAGGCAACCGGGGTATCCTACGCGCAAGCCACGCAGGGAGACCAACCAGCGCAGAACAACACACCGTCCAACCGACCAACCCTCCCAGACGAAGAGTACCTAGTCAGGATGGTCACAAACATCGTGACTAAGGTAGTCCAAGAGGTGATACTCAGCACCAGGCAGGCACAGAACTAATGGCAGAGAGGGGATACTTGAGGATAGGCTCCTGGAACCCGGGCGGCATAACCACAAATCAGAACATACTAGATGAACTCGCCAACAGATACGAGATGGACATCGTAGCAATTCAGGAAACAAAACTGACCAACAACTTCAACCTAAAGTTTCCTGGATACGACGTATATAGGAACGACCTCACTAGAAGATCAGGAGGAACGGCCATCCTAGTAAAGAAGGGTATTAGACACACCAGTTACACTACTCCACCACTGGTCAACATGGAAGCCACAACAATAGAAGTTAACATGAGGCAAGGCGCAATAAGGATCACATCAGCCTACGTAAGACCACAAGACCCTTTAATGGACGATGACCTAGATGCGTTCCTAAACATCGCCGAACCATCCATCATAATAGGAGACCTGAATGCAAGATCCCCCAACTGGAACGACAGAGCTACGAACAGGAATGGACGACTACTAAACAGATACATAGAAAACAACGAAGACACAATGGCAATGGGCCCAGAAGAACCTACCCACTACCCAGGAAACGCACTTCCGACACACATCGACTTAGTTGTAGCCAAAAACCTAGGACTGCAATCAGAATTAATCACGCTGGACGAAGGATCAACTGACCACCACCCCATCCTATTAGAAATCGGAACATGGGAAGAGACAAACCCGCCAAAAAGAACAAAAAAGAAAATAAAGTGGACTAACTACAAAAGGTTAGTAAGTGAAGGAATAAACATAGTGCCAGTAATAAACAATCCAGAAGAAATAGAAGGAAAAGTCCTAGAGTTCGAAAATATCATCCAAGAGGCAATTAGAAACAGCACAACAGAGGAAGATGTCGAGATATTCATGGGAAGGTTCAAAGACATACCACAAGAAACACAAGAGTTGATAAGGGAAAAAAATAGAGCAAAGAAAACAGCAAAAAGAACAAGAAACAGAGTAGATAAATCCTGGGCAAATATTTTAAATAGGGAGGTCCAAACGGCCCTAAAACTCCACCGTAGCGAAAAATGGGACAACTTTGTACAAGAGATGGAAGAACAAGACTCAAACATGAGAAATGTCTGGAAGCTCCAGAAAATGTTGAGAAGCGACAGGAAACCCATCCCCCCACTACATGGAAGATACGGCATGGTATACACCATAGAAGACAAAGCAGAGGCAATGAGGACTACACTCGAAGATGAATGCAGACTGAACTTCCACCAAGATGAAGACGACGACTTCCTGGAAGAAGTCGAAGAACAAGAAGAAGGACCAGAAGACCCAGAGGACTTCATCCCCCCAACATCACCGGAAGAAATCAATGAACATATCAAAAATAGTTCACCGAGAAAAGCGCCTGGCCTCGACGAAATAACCAACAGAGCCCTAAAATATTTGCCCAGAAAAGCTATAGTGTATTTCACAAATATTATAAACGCAATATTAAGATTCAAGACATTCCCAAACAGATGGAAAGAGGCCCGTGTCATCATGATTCCAAAACCTGGCAAGAATCACACATTCCCACAGAACTACAGGCCAATCAGCTTACTTCCAGCGATCAGCAAGATAGTGGAAAGAGTCATCCTCAGCAGACTGCAAGCGGAAACAACCCGACTAAATATCATCCCAGAGGCTCAATTCGGATTTAGAGCAGAGCACTCCAGCGAACTACAAGTCCTCAGGCTAACCGAGTACATAGCAGCCGGTTTCAATGATAAGCAGTACACTGGAGCAGCGTTCCTGGATGTAAGCAAGGCATTCGACAGAGTCTGGCACAAGGGGCTCCTATTCAAAATGCGGGATTACGGGTACAGCGGAGCGATGACGAGGCTAATCTCGTCGTACTTGGGCGGCCGGAGGTTCAGGATTCGGATAGGACAAGTCCTGTCCGAACTCGGAATCCCGGAGGCTGGAGTACCACAGGGAGCGGTCTTGTCACCCCTGCTGTACACGATATACACCGCAGATGTACCTAGAACACCAGGTACCCTCATGAGCCTCTACGCCGACGATACAGCAATAGCGGCCAAGCATAGAAACGCAGATATAGCAGTGACCAACCTACAAACTGCACTAGAAGAAATTGAAGCATGGTGTATCAAATGGAAGATAGCCATAAATTCAGAGAAAACACAAGCGGTTCTATACAAGAAAGGGAGACAGCAGCCAGAGGAACAATTGAGGGTGCAGAACAGGCCCATCGAGTGGAAAAACGAAGCCAAATACCTAGGAGTCATTATGGATAAAGGATTAACCTTCCAAAAACACGTAGAAGCCACAGTCCAGAAGGCCAACATAGCAAGAGCGAATCTAAGAGGACTCACAGGCAGAAAAAGTAAACTAACACTCAAAACAAGGTTAAGATTGATAAATAGTATAATCCTACCGGTATTAACTTATGCGTCTCTCGCATGGGGACACGTATGTAATACACACAAGAAGAAGATCCAAGCAGTCCATAACAACAGCTTGAGGGAGGCCGTCAGAGTCCCAAGATATGTAGCTGAAAGATTCCTGTTCAGAGAACTCCAACAGGTGAGAGTCACAGAAACCATGACAGACAAGGCAAGGGTCAAATTCGCAGAATTAGAACATCACCCAAATTACATACTGCGAGAGACGCTAAGATACGACGAGTTCCACCGATGGAAGCACAGACGCCCGAAACAACAAATTATAGGATAAACTAAAAGTGATAAGTGATAGTAGTGTGTTCGTAGCTCGAAACAAGTGCCGAAGATAGCGTTACCCACGAAGTCCAAGTACCACGACCACCTCCAAGGTAAGCAAATATTAGAAAATTAGAAGGGCCTTAAGCCCCCAAAAAAATTCATATAAAATAAAAAAATGGCGAAAGCCCCCAAAAAAATTAAAAAAACCAAAAACACAAAAAAAATTAGAGCATCGAGTCATCGGGCGGGGCCCAGCAGGGCCCAACAGGGCTCAGTGGGGCTCGGCACGATGACTCGGGGCCCAAGCAAGCAATTTTTAGTACCGCGGATAAGTTATTAAGAAGATAAAGGCATAGAGCGCATCACGCTGGGCCTAGTTTTTTGCATTCGATTAGGATACCACAGTGAAATCTTATTACCCAGGGTTCCATTGTGAAGAGCATTTGGCTACGATAGTTGTGCCTCCATCGCGCATCAGCGTGCTATGGGGGGGAAAGGGATGGCCTGGGGCATTGGAGCGAGGTGGGGTGATCCCTGTATAACTCGGGTCAAAACACCTCGCCCCAATGACTTGTTACACCCGAATGTACTCCTTCGAGAGGGTGAACAAATCCCACAGGTCGGGTTAAATCAAATTGCTTGCTTGCTTGCTTTATTTTCCAGAAGGTTGAACTGTTTAAGAAAAATAGCGATCTTCATTCACACTTCACGAGGAACTGTGACAAAATTCGTTTGATGAAATGTAACCATGCCGGTTTTAAAAAATCCCCTTACTATACTGGTCCTTCTTTATATAATAGACTACCGCTAAGTTTAAAAAATCAAAATAACTTAAGAAAATTCCAAAAAGAGCTAAAAGAGTTTTTGTTGAATAATGCATTTTACTCCTTGGAGGAATTCATCCAAGAGACAGCTGGGTAGTCGCGGATATGAGAGTATTGTATTATTTCTGTTTTTGTTTTGTATTTTAAGTGTGCAAGTGATTTGTGTAATTTGTATACTTTTTTATGTAATATTTATTATGTAATTCGATATTGACTTACCTTCATACATGTATGACACAAAAGGTGAATAAATTATTTATTATTATTATTATTATTATAACGCGATTGAGTGATATAGGTAAAATGTTATGGCATATCTCGTAACAAGGGAAAAACAAAGAGCAAAATCATGTGCAGTATTTCTGAGTGCAGTATCAAAGTATTTCTGATTATTTTTCCGTCATGAGTACATTACAGCTAAGTTGGAAAGAAGCATGTTAACTTGGAAAATATCACTATAGGAGCCATGCGACTAGTTTGAGATAATTTTAGAAGAATACAAGGGCTCAGGGACTTCACTCGTGTTATTCTTTCTATTCCTTTTAAACGTTTTAAACGTAGCATTCCACTCCTCAGATAGCTATAGCTTCCTCTGTGGATGTGTTTGTTGTTGCCCTGAGTTCTTGGGGTTTTCTAACATTATTGTTTCAAACTGTAAGTTTAACATTATTGTTTAACATTGCTCCTGTAGTGATCTTTTCCCAAGTTGATATGCTCCTTTTTTAACTGTGCTAGACCATACTGATGACCACCAAATAGTCATAAATACATATTTATGGTTGCCTTCCATCTGCATACGATTTTAATTTTTGTTTTTTTCCTTTGTTCTGATACCTATATAACGCATATTATTTACTCTCGTAATCCTTTTCTATTTGTTCTGAAAGTCACCGTACTGACAAAGCCCCTGAACCGTCGTATATACGATAGGATGACCATTGTTCTCAACAGTTGAGATTACTTCTTCAGATATGATTTATTGTATTTGTATTATTGTAAATAATTTACTGTATTTGTGTAATTTATTGTATTTGTGTTATTGTATTATTGTAAAAGAGAACTTTGGCGCACATAAGTGCATAATTTGTAATCAGGTTGTACATGTTGGGTAAGCTGACAGCATACGTGATTCATACTAAGAAGGCTTTGAAAGTAAAGTTAATGCGTACGTTGTGCACAGAAAAAAAATACACTCATCGGCACAAAATTCCGCCACCCAAAATTTTTTAAGTTTGACAATATAACTTTATTATTTGTACTCCGATTTTCAAGATTGTTACATCAGTTTGTAGGTACATGTACATGTATTTATGTCGTTTGTCATTATTTCGGCAACAAAAATGTTTTGCTTAGATGGCATTATACGGTGATGAATGGAATTGTTTTTTATTCTCCTAATAAAAAAAAATCTGTGGAAAAATTGGAGGGCAGATTTTGTTTCATACTCCTTTTGTATTGTTCTGGAGGTATTACTAAGTTTTTGTTTTTTTAATTATCCGAATATATCTTTTCTTCTAAGAGCTGTACATAAAAACACAGCTTTGAAGGTTTATTTAATTAAAAATATCAAACGCACTAAAATTAACAAAACAAAACAAAATTAATAAAAAAACAAAAAAAAATCAATAGCGGGTATGTCTACTTCTTGCAGCAACGACTGCTCTCAATCTGTTTAGCATCGAATAAAGATGTATTATTCTTGCATGGGGAATAGCCCGATATTCCTCACCAGGGCCATAGCTGTACCAAATTTTCTGGAGGCCTATGATGACGGCGAATAATTTTTTTTTTGAATTCATCCCATAAATTCTCATTAGGATTTAGATCTGGGCTGCTTGCGGGCCATTCTAATCTTATCAATCCAACCTCTATTTTATGAGTCAATCAGTGTTTTAATTTACAAAAAATGGTACAGCTCTTACAAAAAAAGAGATATTCAGATAATTCAAAAAACAAAGTTTTAGCGATGCGTCCAAGATAATATGACGATAATATGACAGGACTATGAAGCAAAATCAGGTATTTCATTTTTCCACAGAATTTTTTAAAATTAGAAGAAAATACAACGCTTCCATTCACCCCTGTATAATGCCATGCAAGCAAAATTTTTCTGTTACCGGAATAATAACAAATGATATCAATACATGTACCTACAAACTGGTGCAAGAATCTTGAAAATCGGATTACAAATAATAAAGTTATAAATTGTCAAACTTAATCAAAAATTTTGGATGGCGGAATTTTGTGCCGGTGAGTGTATAAATTGAAATAAAAAAAATGCGATTGGAGCTCTTCTTGTTTAGGCTGATGTTATGAAATAATTAACTTAACAAAAATTTCCGCCAATTTCAATCGGAAAAACCGTAACCTTACATAATCCCAGCATTGATAGAGCCAAAGGCGAGGCTGGAAATGTTTTGGGTATCCTACAAAATAAAACAGTTAACGGTCAGTCAAAAAAGAGGAGATAAGAAAAGCTACGTTTTCGTACTAATCCATAAATTGTTGAAAACGTTTCGTGTTGTGTTTACAAAACAGCATCAGTCCATATATGTGAAGTAATAAAATCTTGATGGAAAAGGCAACATATCTGAACAAATGGCCCTCCAATTAGCGAATCACATTAAAGTGTGCTTGGTGATTTACAAAAAGCACGAACTAATTATCCAATATCAATTGTAAAAATAATTATTGATTAATAGAAACAGCAAAAATTCACAGCGTGTGTACAATTACACTTAGACCATTAAAAATATCTAAAATCTGACAATGTATGCAAAACTTGCATAGAAAAAGATTTATAGAAGATCTAAAAAGGAAGCTTGACTTTTTATCCCCCGGAGCAAAAAACATCACAATCACTATGATTATTACACTTTTTGTTTCAAAGTTAAATAATATTGTTATTATTAACTGTTATAGTGGAAACCTTAAAGTGTGAATAATTTAAAATTGAATATCACAAAATTAAAGCAATTAAAATGTGTCCCGGTACAATTTAAGTCAAAACAAAATATCACACGAGAGTAAGAATAAATTGAAAATAACACGACAATTTTTCGACAACTTGTTGCCTGGTAGTAGACATGTGAGCCCGGAGGGCTCGAGTAACTATTGCCAAATGGAAACAACTTTAACAACAAAATTTGAGCATTATTTTCTGATTTATTCTTACTATCGTGTGATATTCGACAGATTATTTTTTATTGCTTACATATAAAATGGGGAACTTGCACATTTTTTTATTACATAATGATGTTGAGTTTTAAAAATTAGATTTCCAAAATTTCACGCGTCAAAACTCATAATAACTTAGAAGTAAAATTTTAAAATTTTCTGTCTATTTAAACCATTTCAAACGACCCAAAAAACGCGCGAACAATTGTGACGTCACACCATTATATTTTATATATTGATATTTATCGTATATTATTGTAATAATATATGCACTCAAACACAGTTTATATAAAACACTCAAATATTGGTCAGAAATAGCAACTATCAAAATATTTACAAAACTGAGTATCAAGTGAATGCCAAACCTAATGATTTAATGGCAAGGACTTCAAATACCTACTATAATGATATGATGTCACGACCATTGAGGGCGCGTATTGGGCTGCCTGCTATAATTTGAATTTTCTCTCGATTTTAATCGTCTTTAGGGGCCAAGCTAAAGAAAAAAAAACTTTTTTTTTCTTTGATATACCTATGTTTTTAACTTATGTTTTGTTGTGATTTATAGCATTTTTTCGAATTTCAAATTGTATGCAAGTTCCCTATTCAAGTCTTTGTATAAAAACATCCAGTGACATTTATCCCAATTAATGTGACACTTATTTTTCAACTTATCAAAGTGAACAACAGAGTTTAGCAAATATTCAGACAAAGATATCAATAAAATATTAGACGAAAATATTAGTTAAAATTATTTATAAATACCGTATTAAAATAAAAATGTGTACCATTTTTATTCGGTTGCGAGGCGAAGGCAAACCAATCTTACTTTTTAATTAGAATACGGAGTGCAGTCCAGTTCCCTTAACCGCGATTTTCTGCTCTTATTGGAGCTTCATCAGAAGGAACGTAGGCACTGTTCTCCATACTCCAACTAAATTGCATCGAGAGGTTTTCCCACACATCGCAACCAAAGTGATGATAATAGGTGGCAAGCGCCATCTGGCAATTGAAAGACGAAGCAAGTTTTCAATCCTAATAGTAAATTAATAATATTGAAAAATATTAAAAATCACTAAAAGATTTTTAAATTGAAAACTTATTGGTACATTTTCATGGTAACACCTCCAAGACTTCTATAATTTGCAAGTCATATGGATGCTGCAGTGAAGACGAAAGGGAAGGAATTCTACACCTTGCAATTCACATCCCCCGTCTGCAGCCGGCAAAGTTCCAACTGAAAAATGCACCTGGTTACTCTACGGAGTAATACGAAAAATAAAATAAAAATGTGTACCATTTTTATTCGGTTGCGATGCGACGGCAAACCAATCTTACTTTTTAATTTGAATACGGAGTGCAGTCCAGTTCCTTTAACCTCGATTTTCTGCTCTTATTGGAGCTTCATCAGAAGGAACGTAGGCACTGTTCTCCATACTCCAACTAAATTGCATCGAGAGGTTTTCCCACACATCGCAACCAAAGTGATGATAATAGGTGGCAAGCGCCATCTGGCAATTGAAAGACGAAGCAAGTTTTCAATCCTAATAGTAAATTAATAATATTGAAAAATATTAAAAATCACTAAAAGATTTTTAAATTGAAAACTTATTGGTACATTTTCATGGTAACACCTCCAAGACTTCTATAATTTGCAAGTCATATGGATGCTGCAGTGAAGACGAAAGGGAAGGAATTCTACACCTTGCAATTCACATCCCCCGTCTGCAGCCGGCAAAGTTCCAACTGAAAAATGCACCTGGTTACTCTACGGAGTAATACGAAAAATAAAATAAAAATGTGTACCATTTTTATTCGGTTGCGATGCGAAGGCAAACCAATCTTACTTTTTAATTAGAATACGGAGTGCAGTCCAGTTCCCTTAACCGCGATTTTCTGCTCTTATTGGAGCTTCATCAGAAGGAACGTAGGCACTGTTCTCCATACTCCAACTAAATTGCATCGAGAGGTTTTCCCACACATCGCAACCAAAGTGATGATAATAGGTGGCAAGTAATAATACCGTATTATTCATGAAATAATCTTACCGAAGTACATTAGAGCGCTTAAGTTTGCCGATTTTTATTGTCCTCGTGATAATTTGACTTTAGATGTAGAACTAAAAGTTTATTATGGTTAATTTTCTTAAATGTTACAGTTTTCATAACTAGGAAACTTGTAAATATACAGAAACAATCCACCAAAAAATATTTCCAGTATAATAATCTAGGTAAAAAATTGCAGGTATACTGAGTGGACAGCATTAAACACGTGATGTAGAATCTTACTACACGATTGCAAACTAAAATCATTATAAAAATAATAATTGTAATTTTAAGCTATTGAAGCTATTCAAATGTAATAAGAGAAACTTATATCCTTCTTTTTAAATTCGTTAAGACTTAGATTTAGAAATAACGCCATATCAGATGCAGATTACGGTAATTAAATATTTAATTTAATCAATTATTATCTAATTAAATACTAACTTCAAAGAAAACTTTACGTTCAATCTGGACGAAAATAGGGAAAATTATAGTTATTCGAAATATGCATGGTTCATCAGGGCCCTGTATAAATATTATATGCAGCAAGGAAAAAACGAGGTAGCATTCCATCTAACATTAAATCTAGTTATGTTATTAAGAAAAAGAAAAATGGTATATTACTTCGTAAGATAGAGCAGAATGTCATTTATAAGAATTTATTTAAAAAATACACCTCTCACAACTTATACACAAAAATCTAAACAGAATAATAGAAAAAAATATCTTATACGTAACAATGTTTCATTGTATTCAAAATATGTAATAATAAAATAACTTACATTATTAATTCCAAGGATATATCACATCTACTTCCTTTAGCAATATTTACTCCTCCACATGTCAATTCGCGGGCACCTATTTCATCGATCTTGCCCTTGCCGACAGGAGCAGAGTGCGCAGGGTTGCAGGAGTAATTTCAAAATTAGCGTTCTGTTCGCTAATTCCTTCATGCGATATGCAAAGATAGTATCCAGGTTAGTGAATAGCTGTTGTTTCCAATTCAATCAAAAGGTTGAAAGTAGTTATTATTAAAAGAAAAATGAAATAAACAATATATAAATTAATAATTAGTATGTATTTAATTTTAAAACATTTTATATCATTGGATAAAATTACCACCATACACGCTGGTCGTTTTCAAATGCACTTCTTTCGTCTCTCTTATCTTCTACACATAATACTGGTTAATATCTTTAAATTATTAAAATCCAACCGAAGATTATAGTAGGGAAGGAGAGTATGCTAAATTTGCAGTTACTCGAGCGCTATGGGGACCTATTGGGTTGTGAAAAGTAGGTCCTAAAACCAAAAAAAGTAAAGTAAAATTTTCCATTTAAGTGGGAACTTTCCATTTCTTAATTAAATTTTCCATTTCCAACAATCGTTTTTTCCGATTATAGCGCCATGTATCCATAATTCGAAAAAATGTCTCAAATAAAATTTACCTATTTTTACGTAAGGAATCCAAATCCACAATAAGAAATGGGGGCTCCTATTTAAGATTTTAAAGTAACCCCCACTCCACCTTCGTGGGCGGGTGCGTTTGGTGTCATTCGATAGACTTTTCAAAAACGTTGAATACGTGTATGTTGCAGTTTTTCGATCTGATGTTTATTTCGCGAAATATCGCGGGGTGCCTATTTAAAATTTTAAATTTACCCCCACCCCTCTCGATAGATTTTTGGAAAATATTGAACAAGTATTTTTTAGTTTATCGATCTAACGTTTATTTCTCAAAATATTCGCTTTTTTCTTGTGAACCTTTGTAACTCACCCATAACCTTACGCCCCGCTCAAACCGACAGATTTTTGAAATGTGCACTGTTATTCATGTACTTAACTTAGCTTATCTTAATCTGACGATTTCAAGTTTTTCTAAGGATATATTTTTTTCGTTAATTCTCAAAATTAACTTTTCTTAAAAACATCAAAAAATTACTCTCTCGATAAAATAGTATATTGTACAACAAGAGAGAAAAAAGACATATTTCTCACGAGCGCAGAAGTTTGTTGGCACGAGCCGAGGCACGAGGCGAGTGTCGCAAATCAAGCGAGAGAGAAATATGTAATATTCTCTCGTGTTGTACACTGTACTTTTTCTATAGTTGCGTTTTTGTCAAGAGTTCAAACTTTAAAATTAAATAATTTAGGTGCTTTTATATGCCTGGATTGAAATAAAATACATATACAGGGTGTTTGGTAAAGAATGGGCCATAGCTTAACCTCAGGTTCCTGAGGTTAAAATAGACCGATTTAAGCTAACTTACCTTAGTACAAAGTTTATAATAACCGAGATAGAGGGTGTCAAAGTTAAACTTTTTTTTACTTATTATTGAATACTTCCTGACAGGTATGTTATAACAACATGAAATTTGGAATGTGGGGGTTTTTTGGGTCGACAAAACTAAATTCCCTACCAAAAATTATGTATTGCCAGAGGGCGCCACATACGCCTTTCAGCACTCATTTATTACGTTCATTTTTTTTTATCCCTCACTCTGTATAATTTTGACATTAAAATTTTTATTCTCCTATCAGTTTTACTTAAAATATGTATACTTTTTTCATCTCCCTAAACTCAACTGTTTTCGAGATAAACGCATTTTAAATCTGCGACACACCATCATTTTTAGCATAATATCATTGTAGCTACACCCGAAAAATAACTTAAAACCATAATAATTGTGCCAGTTCTCAAATTTATTTCATTGCATCGCAAATTCCATTTAAAGAAATTTGCGATACATTTTTGGATAATTTTATGGTTTTAAGTTATTTTTCGGGTGTAACTACAATGATATTATGCTAAAAATGATGGTGTATCGCAGCTTTAAAATGCGTTTATCTCGAAAACGGTTTAGTGAGATGAAAGAAGTATACCTTTTTTAAGTAGAACTATTAGGAGAATAAAAATTTTAATGTCAAAATTATACAGAGTGTGGAATAAAAAACATTGAACGTAATAAATGAGTGCTGAAAGGCGTATGTGGCGCCATCTGGGCAATGCATAATTTTTGGTAGGGAATTTAGTTTTCTCGGCCCAAAAAACCCCCACATACCAAATTTCATGTTGTTATATCATACCTGTCAGGAAATATTCAATAATAAATAAAAAAAAAGTTTAACTTTGACACCCTGTATCTCGGTTATTATAAACTTTGTACTAAGGTAAGTTAGCTTAAATTGGCCTATTGTAACCTCAGGAACCTGAGGTTAAGCTATGGCCCATTCTTTACCAAACACCCTGTATACAAATAGGTATTTAATATTCTTAATATTTCTTCTTCTTCATGTGCCGTGCTCGATTATCGAACGTTGGCTATCAAATTGGCTATAGCAATTTTGTTAACGGCAGCTCGGAAAAGGGATGCAGAGGATCTGTTACACCATTCTCTCAGGTTTTTAAGCCATGACGTTCTTCTTCGACCTGGCCCTCTTCTTCCGTCTACCTTGCCTTGTATTATTAAATGGAGTATATTATATCTCTCTGGGTGTCGCATAACATGGCCAAAATATTCAAGTTTTCGATTTTTAACTGTTCTGACGACTTCTGTGACTTTTCCCATCCGGTGCAAAACAACTTCGTTACGAACTCTATCCACCCAACTTATTCGTAGGATTCTTCGGTATACTCAAATTTAAAAGAGTATCTGTTAAAGTCCAACCTTCGACACCGTACAAAAGAGTAGAGAACACATAACATCTCACTAATCTAATTTTAAGATTCAAAGTAATGTTGTTTCCACATAAAAGTTTCTTTATCTTAAAGAATGCAGCTCTGGCCTTCTCTATACGTATTCTAATTTCTTTGCTCATGTCCCAGTTCTCATTTAGATTACAACCAAGGTAGGTGATACTGTTAGTTCTCTCTAATTGTTCACCATAAGCTGTTACTACTTCCGGTTGTATTGGCGTCTTACTGACAACCATCACCTTGGTCTTTGCGGTGTTTAGCTTGAGTCCATATTCATCACACGTTGTGGTAATCCTATTAATCAGATATTGAAGTTCTTCATAATTGCTCGCAATTAACACCGTGTCATCCGCATATCTCAAATTATTAATATTGACGCCATTCATTTTGATACCACATTGAGCATTATCCACTGCTTTATTGAAAACAAACTCAGAATAGATGTTAAATATTAGTGGGGACAAAATGCAGCCCTGCCTTACTCCTCTTCGTATTTGAAGTTCTTCAGACGTGTCCCAGCCAATCCTGATGTTTGCACGTTGATGCCAGTAAAGATTTTTGATAATGCGTAGGTCTTTATCATCAATACCCACTTTCTGAAGAATAGCAATCATTTCCGTAAGTTTTACCCGATCAAAGGCCTTCTCAAAGTCAATGAAACACATATAAACCGGATGTCCGACATCTCTGCATCTCTGTACCATAACCTGAATACTACCCACATAACAATTTCATGTTCTTAGTAGATTCATAGAACATACTTTTCAGAAAAAGTATATACTTAGAATATGCGTAATTACCATTGCGAATGTGCAGAGCATATACTGAGTATATACTACATTACAGTACTTAAACGTTCTATGTATATACTTAGAATGTACTACCGCACTTCTTTTCAGTATATACCAAGAACATACTTTTTAGAAGATTCTAAGGAGGTGCTATAAACCTTCTATTTATATACTTAGAATGTACTATCGCACACATTTTTAGTATATGGGAAGAATATTCCAAGGAAATGCTATATACCTTCTAGTTACATACTTAGAATGTACTAGGGCACATATTTTTAGTATATGGGAAGAATATTCCAAGGAAGTGCTATATACCTTCTATGTATATACTTAGAATGTACTATCGCACATATTTTTAGTATATGGGAAGAATATTCCAAGGATGTGCTATATTTCTCAGAAGTATGTTTTCAACATCACCCAATCTCATCCTAGGTTCTACTAATATATTATATTTACATATTCTAATTGCATATGAGAATGTATTATTACATTCTACAATATTACGTAAAAAGTAAGTATAAAATATATAAACTTTAGTTAGTTATATAGGTACCTATGTATAATAAATATTATATGGGTAAGTAGCCTATATATAAAATATAGGTAATGTATTTAGTTATTATGTGCACATCAAAATAAAAATGCTGCTTATATAATTATATAATAGCCAAATATATAATATAATATATGTAAATTACTAAAATTTATAGGTATCTATATACATTATACATACTTTTACTTACTAGGTATTTAGGAAATATTGAAGTACCAATATGAATTTATTATTTTCGAGCTGCTTTTATGTTCTTAAAATGTTTTAGTCCTTGTAGCTAGAAATACAGTCGCTTCGTCCTCACAGCGTAGACATAAATGCCTTAGCCTTAACTGTACTGGAAACTATTTTCATATTTTGCCTTTTTGTTACCTAGCCCCTTCCCTTGTGCAGGTATAAAATATGCAATGCAAGGGTCAGAATGACAATGAATGGCCGTTTCCGGATTCCCGAAAATTATAGGTAAAAATATTTTTATGGTATAAACTCAAATCAAAATGGTGTATTCATTTCAATTGAAAACGAAACGAGAATTTCTCATTTTTCTTCAATAGAATTAAGTTTTAAACTTTTTTACCATACAATTAAAACGGTGTAAAAAAATGATGAATTAGATAGTTCAGTAGTACCTACCAAAATACATAAATTTGATTAATTATTCTTAACGCGAAGTTGATAATCTATAGGCTAACATTATTCTTCTTCCTATAGGTACATACAGTATATTCTTTTTAAGATATTTTAAAAGTATATACAAGTATGTGTTAAGCATATACTTTTGCATATACTAACGCATATACTAAGAATATTCGATTAAGGTATATTCTAAGAATAAACTTTTACGAACATTCCGATATACTACGTACACGAATGTGCTCAGTATATTCGGTGCAAGAATATTCTTCGAAGCACATGCAAAGAACATGAAATTTAGAATGTTTTTTATGGTACATGCTATGCTTGTACTACGCATATACTAAAAAGGATATACTTCGACGAATGTTGGTAGGATATGCTTAGAACATGATGCGAACATCATTGTTATGTGGGTAAACAGTGCTTCTCTGGTCCCAAGGTTATTGCGGAATCCAAACTGTGTATCACCAAGCTGTTCTTCTATTTTTTGGTACATCCTAGAGTGCAAAATTCGTAAAAATATCTTTAAAACATGACTCATCAAGCTAATGGTTCGGTAGTCACTACATCTTTTCGCGTTTGCTTTTTTAGGTATCGTCACAAAAGTCGACAGCAGCCAATCCGTTGGTATATAGCCAGTTTGATAAACTTTATTAAAAAGATGAAGGAGAGATCTTTTACCTGAATTTTCGAAGAGCTTTATTAGAGAGTTATTGCCAACGTCTTTTAAGTCGGCCCGTAATAAAAGATCCTTTATTTTGACATATAAGCATGCGCAGTATTGCGTCTTTTATTTTTGTCCTTTAATAAAATACAGGCCGCCTGCATTTAAGGAAAATTCGAGGACACCCTTCTTTTAATAAAAGTTCCTTTATTTTGACATAACGTGTCAAAAATGTGAAGAAAAGTCTTAACTTCACTTGTATTTTGAATTTATCTTGTCGTTTCTTTTGATTGATAATTTTATTGTGGGATTGATATTTTTGATTAACTTTCATCATTAAAGTTATATGTTGGGTTTTATTTATTAAAAAGAACTCTAAGTAATATTCTCAGATATAGATTATTGATGTTTTGACCCAAAGGAATATAAAAAAGAACATTTTATTGAAGCTTGAGTGATTACAAAAAGTTGTAAAAAGGAATAGTATGTAAATAAATTTAAAGTGTTATTAATCACAATGATCAGACATAGATTATCATTAACTCATTTAAACTCAATATATTTTACATTTTTGTATAGAAATAAATATTTATTATAGTTATAAGAGGTAATTTCAATGAATTTTAAAGAAGGTTAGGATTTGTTAAAATTCTAGATTCAAAATAGAGTTCAATTCAACAGGTATATAACAGGTTAGGTTAACAAAATAAAACAAAGGTTTAAGTACTTATTTATTTTTGAAAATTTAGTCTTTTATAGATTAGAATCTATAAAGTTTTTAATCAAAAGTATTAATACACTTTCATTTTCATGCCATCTTCTTCTTTTGGTTCCTATCCGTTTCAAATGTTGGAAATCATATTAGCAATCATAACCTTGCTAGCTGCAATTCGAAACAGTTCCGTTGATATTCTCCGTCTACTGGGTCTTCTCTTACCTTTGACTGTACCTTGCAATATGTACTGCAGCAGGGAGTAACGGTGCTGATTTCTCATATGTGTCCCAGATACTGCAGTTTTATGCGTTTAATGGTAAACACAATCTCCAATTCTTTCTTCATTCCTCCTAGAACCTCCTTATTCGTGATTCGTGATCCATTTCATGCCATCAGTGTTTGTTCATTTAAACACTGCCAAAAAAATTAATAAAAAACCACCATAAAGCTTAATTCTTCTATTATATTTTTGTCTATGGGGAAGTTTATTCGACAGATTAGATATTAGAGGTACTATCATTTACAGATAACTAATTATTGGGAAGTTTATATAACAGTATCCTTAGTATCTGTCTTTTCAGCTCCGGATAACTAGTTAACGGGAAGTTTTTCTCTGCCAGATATCTATTAGTATCTTGTCAGATAAACTTCCTGATAACTAGTTATCCAGAGGTGAAAAGAGAGGGCCATAATGAATCTTAATGAACAATGAACATATTTTAAACGATAAAAGATCAAACGCCAATAGCATTTATATATTTATAAATTTATTATTTAAAACCTGCTAATGATCATAAAATACTTAAAATCAGTCACCAATATAATAGGTCTGGATCCCGCGTATGAAAAAAAAGTTGATTAATAGCAAGCTGAAAATTTGTTAGTAGCTTAAGGGTGTCTAGTCGGATAAACTTTGATATATGGGAACACTGAAACGGGGGCAGTTTTAATTGTGGAACAGGTTAAAAATTTGGAACGGCCAGAGCACGAAAACGGCACATTTGTTTTGTCCGACAGAATAGACTTAAACTCTCCAAACAGAGATTAAACTCTCATGCAAAAATCAGACTGCTATTTATCACCTGTCATAATTCCTGTCATTTGAAATATTCTACATGTTCCACTCATTAAAACGCCCATTTGGTGATAAATAGCAGTCTGATTTTTGCATGAGAGTTTAATCTCTGTTCGGAGAGTTTAAGTCTGTTCTGTCCGACAAAATACATGTGCCGTTTTCGTGGTGTGACCGTTCCAAATTTTTAACCTGTTCCACAATTAAAACTTCCCCTGTTCCAGTGTTCTCATATATCAAAGTTTGTCGGAGTAGACACCCTTAAGCTATTACCAAATTTTCAGCTTGCTATTAATCAACTTTTTTTTCATACGCGGGATCCAGACCTATAATATTTATATTTATTTATAAGTTTATTAACAAACTGCAGTCCAATAAAAATAAAATTAGTTTAAGCTAGCTTTAAATCTCCAACAATATTTTTAAACAAACACACACACAGTTTAGTTGCATTAGATTAGCTCCTGGTTGAAAATGTACTGCCACAGCTTCTATACCCTATTCCACGAACATACGCCTGTTTTGGATTACTTCGACAACGAATATTTTACTGTGCAAAATAAGAAGAACGAAAGTAAATTGCAAATTACATTGTTGCTTATTGGAAAAATTATTAGCGCCATTTACTTTCGTACTTCTTATGTTGTACACAGGGCCGGCGATAACGGGCCTGCAAGGGATGCACTGCAGGCGGGCGCCCCTGTTTGGGGGGCGCCAAAATGAGCTTTTTCCTGCGGGTGCTATACAAAATATTAATTTAAAAGAAACCGAAGGGCGCCTATGCTAGTTTTGCAGGCGGGCGCCTTATACCCTAGCGCCGGTACTGGTTATACAGTAAAATATTCGTTGTCGAAGTAATCCAAAACAGGCGTATGTTCGTGGAACGGCCCATATATCAATAGCACACTCATTTGCCAGTATTTCAACGTTTTCTCTATTATCTACTGCAATATTATGTAAAACTGAACAAGCCAATATTATTCTTTGAACAAAAGGTAACTTGCATATCATTACATATGTTAAAATGGGAAATCTCTTCAAAATACCAAATGTTATTTCAATAACAATTCTTGAAGGGGTTTGTGATTGACTATAAAACACAACTTCTGTCTGAATGTTCTGCAATGGTGTCATAGGTAGTTGTAGTTGAGGACTGGATATCCACTATTCCCTAATAATATATTCTGCAGAAATTCCCCATTTTATATACCCATAATCCAAAAGTATTTAAAAACTCCTAAAATAGTAGGTATTTCCAATTGCACTTCCATATTATTGAACGATGAGTATTATGGAATATAAGTTGTTGTCTAAACATCTTTAAATGACAAAATAAATAAATTTAACGTTTTACTCTTTTCAATTATCTTATTTTAACTTTTATCATCAAATGGAATTTTATAGGTTATTTTTATATTTACAAAAATATATCATGTCATTTGTCAAAATAAAAGATTCCTTAACTGCGTTTGCAATACCACTCTTTTAGACCCGTCCTGTATTTGTCCTTTATTAAAGTATCCTGTAATAAAGGATCCTTTATTTGCCGGTGGCAATAACTCTCTATTATTTCATTCGGTATTTCGTCTGGTCCCGTCGCTTTTCTGGTCTTTGCTAATCTTATTGCTTGTTCAATTTCGTCCATAGTTATGTCAGGTCCTGTAACTACTTCGTTAATTTCAAGCTCGGGCCTTTCATCATTAAACAGTTCCTCAATGTATTCTTTCCATCTGTCTATTTTATCCAAATCAGTGATAATTAGTTTTCCGTCTCTATCAACGATGTTATTTGCATGTTTTTTGTTCTGACCGGTGAGTTCTTTTATTTTTTTATACATATTAAATGAATCATGTTTTCTCTGCAACTCTTCAATTTCTAAACATTTTTTTTTCAAAGTATGTTTCTTTTGCCGCTCGTATTTTAGTCCTTATCTCTTTATTAATGCGTTTATACATTTCGATGTTTTGATTCTTAAATTTGCGTCTTTTTTCCATCAAATTCAAAATCTCATCGTTCATCCACTGTTGCTTCTTTTGATTTTTCTCTTTGAAGTTTGGAGTTGAGTTGCTTATAATCGTTTTGATTTGGTTCCAATGATCCTCGATGGATTCTTGTTGTTCGCTATTCTCAAAATTGCTCTCTAAATTGTTTGAAATCCCCTGACTGTTGTTTCTAATAAAATCGGTATCCAGTTTGTTAGAGGATCGTTGTTGTTTTATCCGTTTAAGTTTTAATTTTATTTCGGCTAACAATAGATTGTGATCAGATGGCACATCGGCGCCAGGATAGGTTTTTACAGACTTTACTGCATTTCTGTAACGCTCACTGATGGTTATGTAGTCAATTTGGTTTCTTACGATATTATTGGGGGTATCTGCTGGAGATTTCCACGTATATAATCTCCTTTTAGGTAATTTGAAAAAGGTATTCATTATACATAGATTATGTTCTTTGCAATTTATGTTCTTAATATTTATATACTTTATTTATTTTAAATTATAATTCACAGTTGAACAGTTTTAAAAGGTAATTTTTGATAAGTTTTGACAGGGATACGGACGTTTCACCCCCGCCGTTTCGCCCCCGACCGTTTCGCCCCCGCCGTTTCGCCCCCAGCCGTTTCGCCCCCGAACCGTTTCGCCCCCGAACCGTTTCGCCCCCGGGATTTTACCTATCATTTTTAACTAGTTGCATTGAGTTATAAATACAATGTTAGTAATACTAACTAACTAACTAACTAATTGATAATTTTTTGTTCTTAGCTTAGGTTAGGTTAGGTTAGGTCCGTAAATTGTAAGTAAGGCAAAATTAGTTTTCTGAGAACAACATCCTTTGTGTAAGAAAATATGTAAAATTCTTTCTGAGAACAATTATGTATTAAACCTGTCTATCTACTATAAATATGTGTAACAAAGCACTTCTAAGAAAAACAAACAAAAAAATGAGCAATAGGTAAATGTATTACTAACATTGTATTTATAACTCAATGCAACTAGTTAAAAATGTTAGGTAAAATCCCGGGGGCGAAACAGTTCGGGGGCGAAACGGTTCGGGGCGAAACGGCTGGGGGCGAAACGGCGGGGGCGAAACGGTCGGGGGCGAAACGGCGGGGGCGAAACGACCGTAAACCGTTTTGACAAGTTTAAACACATTTTGTTTGACAAAAATAATTGTGTTTGTATTGTGCATGTTACCATGGAAATGGCGATCATATGTATGTAAACCGGCGGTGAACCCGTGAGAAAAAATATTTCTCACTGCAATGGCTGACTTTTCTCACTGCCTGAGGAATTGTTCATTTTGAATGTATGTAAGTAGTGAGAGAAGTTGCACATTGTATAGCATCTTTCACGCACGAGACTGCCCTTCACCCGAACGGCGCGATAGCGGAGTTCGGGCAAGCAATCGAGTGCGGGGAAGACACTTTCGGCATGAGTTGGAACAATATTTTTTCTAGGGCCGTAAGTTTGGAAAAAGCCACAAAAAATAGAGTTATATCAATTTTTATTTAGGAGTAAAAATACACAAATTAATTTTTTGACAAGATTTTGACAAAACCAAACTTTCAATAATTGGTTAGCATGACGATGATATTTGTTTCCATGACAACGATTCAAAACCATTGTTATTGCCTATTGATTTGACTTTTGAATATTATGTCAAAATAATTCTATTTCAAAAAATTATCGCGTTAATTTCATTAAAACATGAACAAAATAAGATAATTTTTAAATAAATTAGTAAATAATATTTAAATATTAGTTTACTGCATGTATTATAATATATTATAATGCCATATTACAAGTTATTCTACTTTCCCGCACGCCGTGCGGGAAAGTGCCTGTTTTAGCACGGCCGTAGGAAAATATAATTTAGCGCTTGTTCAAGATTAAAACGAATATTAATATTGGTGTACTAATTCAATACAGATATTCCAACTAACGGAGCCACGAAATCGAAGGAAAAATTTGTACGTATTAGAAAATTTATAATAAAGATTTAAATAAGACCAAATCAATGGGAAAATCCCAGTAACTGGCTGTATACCATAATTAAAAAATCATACAGAAGTAAAAACTTCGTTTGTATAATGGTATAAAAAAGTTTATTAAAATCAATTAAAAGTCATCCAAAAGGATTCGCAAAACGTTTTCGATCTAGATCAGATCAAAACGAAACCGTAGATTTTCTTATTTTAGATCAGATCATCTTCAGTGCCTAGAACGAAGTATTTCTACGTTAGAATGAATGCAAAAGAATTGCTTTTGCATTCATTCTAACGTGAAAATACTTCGTTCTAGGCACTGAAGATGATCTGATCTAGATCGAAAACGTTCTGCGAATCCTTTTGGATGACTTTTCATGGTTTTTAATAAAATATTTTATACCATTGTACAAACGAAGTTTTTACTTCTGTATGATTATTTCTGCCGGTAGCAGGTTATTTCTGTATCTGCCGGTAGCAGGTAGGAACTCCTTTTGGATAGTCCTATCAGGGAAATTGAATCAATCCCTGCCTTCTGCAGATTCCAGGTGTTTCCTGACCCGGGAAACTAGTACCTGCTAAGGGTCCTCTGTCCAGGGTCACGGATGAAGCCCACAACGGCATCCAGGGCGGAGAAGAAGGTCTTCACAACGGTCTGGAGGACGGAGGTGGCAGCCCCCTGGTTTTAGGGCTTGTATAAAATCGAACCTGGAAATCGGCAGCTGGTTTTTCAGTATCTTTATTGAGCGGAAGTCATTTAGGCCAGAACGGTCAATACAGAATAGTACTCGGTGCGGTGGCAACCACTTAAACAGCGTGTACACAGCGGTGTAGAAAGCCAAGGGAATGACTACTACACTATTTTTCCCAGGTTAATCAATATGGCTGAGGAAATAAACGATGGCCCCGAGTACGGGCGCTTCTTAAATGGGGCAGGGGTGCGAAGAATCTCCCGCTTGGCCAAATTTGATATACAGAGAAGTTGTAGAATAGGCACATGGAATGTGCGGAGTTTATATGAACCAGGAAAAACACACAATGCCATAAATGAGATGAAAAGGCTGCAAATATCAATTCTGGGTATCAGTGAAATGCGATGGCCCGGATCTGGCCAATGCCATGTGGATGATCATGAAGTATATTATGCAGGAGAAGAGAGTAATTACCATCGTCATGGTGTAGGATTCATAGTCTCAAACGAGGTTAGCAAATGTGTTAGAGCGGTATGCCAGGTATCTGAACGAGTCATAATGATTCAGTTGAACGCGAAACCCAGAAACATAAATTTAATACAAGTGTATGCACCGACAGCGGAAAGTGAACTGGAAGAACTTGACAAGTTCTACGCCGATGTAAAAACTGTTACCGACCAACTCAAGACTAGAGATCTCACCATTCTGATGGGTGACCTTAATGCTAAGATAGGAAAAGGCAGACAAAGTAATATTATTGGCTGTTATGGACTGGGCGATAGAAATGAAAGGGGAGACTATTTCGCAGATTTTTGCAAAGAACATAATCTATGTATAATGAATACCTTTTTCAAATTACCTAAAAGGAGATTATATACGTGGAAATCTCCAGCAGATCCCCCCAATAATATCGTAAGAAACCAAATTGACTACATAACCATCAGTGAGCGTTACAGAAATGCAGTAAAGTCTGTAAAAACCTATCCTGGCGCCGATGTGCCATCTGATCACAATCTATTGTTAGCCGAAATAAAATTAAAACTTAAACGGATAAAACAACCACGATCCTCTAACAAACTGGATACCGATTTTATTAGAAACAACAGTCAGGGGATTTCAAACAATTTAGAGAGCAATTTTGAGAATAGCGAACAACAAGAATCCATCGAGGATCATTGGACCCAAATCAAAACGATTATAAGCAACTCAACTCCAAACTTCAAAGAGAAAAATCAAAAGAAGCAACAGTGGATGAACGATGAGATTTTGAATTTGATGGAAAAAAGACGCAAATTTAAGAATCAAAACATCGAAATGTATAAACGCATTAATAAAGAGATAAGGACTAAAATACGAGCGGCAAAAGAAACATACTTTGAAAAAAAATGTTTAGAAATTGAAGAGTTGCAGAGAAAACATGATTCATTTAATATGTATAAAAAAATAAAAGAACTCACCGGTCAGAACAAAAAACATGCAAATAACATCGTTGATAGAGACGGAAAACTGATTATCACTGATTTGGATAAAATAGACAGATGGAAAGAATACATTGAGGAACTGTTTAATGATGAAAGGCCCGAGCTTGAAATTAACGAAGTAGTTACAGGACCTGACATAACTATGGACGAAATTGAACAAGCAATAAGATTAGCAAAGACCAGAAAAGCGACGGGACCAGACGAAATACCGAATGAAATAATAAAGCTCTTCGAAAATTCAGGTAAAAGATCTCTCCTTCATCTTTTTAATAAAGTTTATCAAACTGGCTATATACCAACGGATTGGCTGCTGTCGACTTTTGTGACGATACCTAAAAAAGCAAACGCGAAAAGATGTAGTGACTACCGAACCATTAGTTTGATGAGTCATGTTTTAAAGATATTTCTACGAATTTTGCACTCTAGGATGTACCAAAAAATAGAAGAACAGCTTGGTGATACACAGTTTGGATTCCGCAATAACCTTGGGACCAGAGAAGCACTGTTTAGTATTCAGGTTATGGTACAGAGATGCAGAGATGTCGGACATCCGGTTTATATGTGTTTCATTGACTTTGAGAAGGCCTTTGATCGGGTAAAACATACGGAAATGATTGCTATTCTTCAGAAAGTGGGTATTGATGATAAAGACCTACGCATTATCAAAAATCTTTACTGGCATCAACGTGCAAACATCAGGATTGGCTGGGACACGTCTGAAGAACTTCAAATACGAAGAGGAGTAAGGCAGGGCTGCATTTTGTCCCCACTAATATTTAACATCTATTCTGAGTTTGTTTTCAATAAAGCAGTGGATAATGCTCAATGTGGTATCAAAATGAATGGCGTCAATATTAATAATTTGAGATATGCGGATGACACGGTGTTAATTGCGAGCAATTATGAAGAACTTCAACATCTGATTAATAGGATTACCACAACGTGTGATGAATATGGACTCAAGCTAAACACCGCAAAGACCAAGGTGATGGTTGTCAGTAAGACGCCAATACAACCGGAAGTAGTAACAGCTTATGGTGAACAATTAGAAAGAACTAACAGTATCACCTACCTTGGTTGTAATCTAAATGAGAACTGGGACATGAGCAAAGAAATTAGAATACGTATAGAGAAGGCCAGAGCTGCATTCTTTAAGATAAAGAAACTTTTATGTGGAAACAACATTACTTTGAATCTTAAAATTAGATTAGTGAGATGTTATGTGTTCTCTACTCTTTTGTACGGTGTCGAAGGTTGGACTTTAACAGATACTCTTCTCAAGAAATTGGAAGCCTTTGAAATTTGGGTATACCGAAGAATCCTACGAATAAGTTGGGTGGATAGAGTTCGTAACGAAGTTGTTTTGCACCGGATGGGAAAAGTCACAGAAGTCGTCAGAACAGTTAAAAATCGAAAACTTGAATATTTTGGCCATGTTATGCGACACCCAGAGAGATATAATATAATCCATTTAATAATACAAGGCAAGGTAGACGGAAGAAGAGGGCCAGGTCGAAGAAGAACGTCATGGCTTAAAAACCTGAGAGAATGGTATAACAGATCCTCTGCATCCCTTTTCCGAGCTGCCGTTAACAAAATTACTCTAGCCAATTTGATAGCCAACGTTCGATAATCGAGCACGGCACATGAAGAAGAAGATGATTATTTAAATAAGACTCCCGTTTTTTAAACTAGCTACATACTATCCATTCCTTTACATTTTCCAATGTAAAGGAATGGATACTTACTACCGTCTTCCTTACTCTGGGAATGTAGCTAGTGCAAAGTACCGAGACTCTTATTTAAATCTTTATTATAAATTTTCTAATACGTACAAATTTTTCCTTCGATTTCGTGGTTCCGTTAGTTGGAATATCTGTATTGAATTAGTACACCAATATTTATATTCGTTTTAATCTGGAACAATCGCTAAATTATATTTTGATCGAGATAGTAATTTTTTTATGTTTTAAAGTGAAGTTATTTTGGGAATAATTAACCATGTAAGTATCCATTCCTTAACGAACTTCTCTGTATTGAGATCCAATATATAGTGGGGGTACATTTACAGGGTACAAGGTTTCTCCCCTTATGATAATCTGACGCGCTCGAGTAACTGCAAAAATCCCCGCTTGCCCCCCCCCCATTAACTCAGGACATCCGCTATACACGATCGCATCATCTGAGTTGTTTCTCAGTTTTACTGAGATGCAGTAGAGATGCAATCAATGAATTTAAGACTTATTATTCTAAATAGGAAATAAGGCACAATTTAAATTAAAAAATGAGTTTACTGTCGTTTTGACTTCCACCTAGGACGTCGCTATCAAAATACAAAATATTCTTGTACTAATTTAATTCAATCTGACTTAGCCCCGGCGCATATTGAACCTAAGCGAGTCATATTCGCAATTCAGACATATATTATGTATACATTTTAAAGTAGAAGACTTTAAAATGATACTGCCAATATTTATGAGTTGCCTTTCTGGGACGACTTTATTGAAAGATAGTTCACTCGATTACATGAAATCAAATTTTTCCTCAAGAATATCCGTCACAAAAAAATAATAGCATGTGATTTGTCTTTAAAAGACAACCACATGCAATGGTGACAGTAAAATTCTCGTGTTAGTGATTCCATAGTAAATCACGAGGAAAAACCAGGAAAAAACCTCATGATACTATCCGGACATTGTAAGTATTTGGTCTTACATTCAGTTTACTCTCAAAACTAACACCAAACTCTGATTTTATATGTATGTTATTTTAAATTACACATAATATTAATAATCATCATCATCAATGGTGCTACAGCCCTATGAAAGAGCCTCGACCTTCCCAAGTCTATTACGCCAGTCAGTGCTATCCATTGCCAACCTTTGCCAGTTTGCTGCGCCTATTTTTCTCCCATCCTCATCTACACCATCCTTCCATCTAAGTTTTGGCCTACCCCTATTTCTACTTCCCACAGGTTGTGACATAAGGATTCTTCTAGGAGGGTTGTTATGCTGTGATCTTGCTAGATGTCCTGCCCTTCTTAGTCTTCGTATTCTTATAAGAGATACTACGTCTTTACCACCAAATATATGTTTATATCTGTGGTATACCTCGTAAATGTACCTCCTCCTCCAAATACCATTTTCACAGATGCCACCGAATATTCCTCTCAGGATCCTTCGTTCAAATATAAGCAGAGGGTTTTCATCTGCCTTGAAGATGGTCCATGTCTCCTATCCATATGTCAACACTGGTTGTATAAGGGTTTTGTATATGGTAATATTAATAATACATAGATATTTAAATAATACTAAAATATAAATTATGTACTATCTTCCATATGTTATTGACTTACTAATCGTGGTATTTTATTTCTATTGACTTCCTCTTTGCGAGGAATTTGCGACACGATTGGTTTCATTTAGCATAATTAGAGCCGCTTCTTTGATTTTTCTCCTTTTACTATCTGTTTCTTTCAGGCCTATACTTGAATCTTTCATGTATGGATACATTATACATACAATATATAAAAGGGTGTGTCATTTGGAAACGAAGCACTGATTCGGTTCTATGTATACTACATTTATTGCCCCACCCGTTTTATATAACCGAGTTACAGGGTGTTGTTTTGATCTTACAATAGCTACCCTTCTGAAGATCTCTAATAAGAGTAAAACGTACGTTAGGGCGTTTATGGCGCTCTCTGAACAAACTGAAATATAAGAAGTCTCTTAATTTAGTTTCACAGCGAATTATTTTACATTAAATGTTGAATGGGTTGCATATGTGAGTTCATTTTAAATGAAGTAAAAGAAAGACGTACTTACAATCATTTAATTTCACTAAGACGACCGGTTTCGATCTCTACAATATACAGATCATCTTCAGGTCAGCGCTACTTTGATCTAATTTCAACAAATAGTCATAAACCTCATGCATTTACATGCGTGTGCGGGCTTATTAGTACTTGTTTGCTCATGGGTGTGCATGCGTATCTATTTGTTTGTTGTTCTAAAATGTCATTTTCAAGTATGTAAAAAAACATTTACATACTTTTCAAAATTGTGGCTTTCTATTAACATCTTTTAGTATAACCAGACACTGTTCTAACTTGGTTTTCTTTAATTGTAGCATTTAATCCACTTGTAACGCTGACCTGAAGATGATCTGTATATTGTAGAGATCAAAACCGGTCGTCTTAGTGAAATTAAATGATTGTGAGTAAGTTTTTCTTTTACTTTTACATTAGTTTTACTTAGTACATTTACATTAGTACATTTTACATTAGTTTTACTCCTGACCGAGTATCGAAACCAAGTTTTCGTTGGAATTTGGCCATGAAAAATAGACGGGTAGTGAGGTGCAACTTTTAAACTTTAAACCTGGTCCCATTAGAGGTTTTGTTTCTCCGGAAATAAAACTTCGAATTTAATTAATGACTTTATTAAACTGTGTAGTAACTCTGAGATTAAATAGCAGGTAATATTACCTTTTAATACTAAATTCTTAGGTGATGAATAAATACTCATTTTAAAAATAATAAATACCTGTTCACCACATTGAAACGACCCACTTACTAATCAAAAGAAAAATCCAGGTCCGTAGGTATTAAAAAAATATAAAGTAATTTTGATCATGAAAAAACAACCTGTACATCATCATTCTCTTTGCCTTATTCCTATGCGGGGTCGGCTTCCCTAATTGCATTTCTCCACAAAACTCTATCTTGGGTCATAGCAATGTTAATCCCCTTTACCAACATGTCCTGCTTTATCGTCTCCCCCCAGGTCTTCTTTTGTCTTCCTCTTCTACTCCTTCCAGGAATCTGCACTTCAGCTATTCTTCGTGTTGGGTGATTAACGTCTCGACGTTGAACATGGCGAAACCATCTTAACCTATGCTCTCTCATTTTGGCATCAATTGGTGCCACACCTAGACTTCCCCTAATATATTCATTCCTAATTTTATCCTTCTTTGTCACTCCACTCATCCATCTAAGCATTCTCATTTCCGCCACATGCATTCGTTGTTCCTCTTTCTTTTTCACTGCCCAGCATTCAGTTCCGTGCATCATAGCCGGTCTTATGGCTGTTTTATATAATTTTCCCTTCAGCTTCATTGGAATTTTCCTGTCACACAACACACCACTCGCTTCTTTCCACTTCATCCATCCAGCCCTAATCCTACTGCAGGCATCTCCATCTATTTCTCCATTACTCTGTAATACCGATCCCAGGTACTTAAAACTATTGCTTTTCACAATCATTTCACCATCCAAAGATACCATTTTATTTGTAGTAACTCCATCTTTAAATGAACATTCCAAATACTCTGTTTTTGTCCTACTAAGTTTTAAACCTTTTTCCTCTAGAGCTTGTCTCCACTGTTCCAGTTTTTGTTCTAAGTCTCTTTCACTATTTCCTATTAACACTACATCATCAGCATACATTAGGCACCATGGAATACTACTCTGTAGTTTCGTAGTTCGTACACTGAACTTTTTAAAATCCGTTTGTAGTTAGCAAGTAGCACAAAAAACTAAGTTTATTGGTTTACTTAAATTTTTTGCGCAGATAATTTAATGACTAATGAGGAAATTTTTCTATGTTCTATGGTTATTATATGAGTTTGTTAGTCCAAGCTGTGGATGAAAAATAGGTCGATTTTAGGATATAGTTCAGGAATGTTTGAAACCTATCAGGTGTTGTAAAGGACGATGGCAGGAATAGCTTATACTAAAATGTAACCAACAATTTCAGGAGCTTTTTTATTTATCACGTTTTTCATTTGTTAAATTTGCAATTTTTAAAGATTTTTAATTTTGCAGCTTACGATATTCGTTTTAGCGAAAAACCTTTAAATAGAAAATTGTAGTAAATTAAAAACTTACAATCTGATCTATAACAAGTTTAGTTTTGTTAATACATTATTGCAAAACAACCTGCGAAAGGTCTAAAATGGCCGTTTTTTGCAATTGCATTATTTGTTGTAAAAATAACTTTTATTTATTTTTTAGGGCTTTAAAATAAAGATCTTTCAATACCAAACATAAAAAAAATTATAATGACCGATTGGTAAACTTGTTGCTTAGATATTATAACTTTTTTATCCCAAGGGGTCAAATGTCGAAGGCTATAACTTTTTGAAGAAAAATCGTAGAGTTAATCCAAGATCCACTCTCCTTCTATAGACTTGTATTTACATATTTTAATGTAAATATATGCGTAAAACATTTTTCAACCTCTTATTTCGGGTTTGAAAATAAGGGGGTTGTTATAAACATTTAGAATTGAAGCCGCCCCTGTACATCCTATGAGTTTCTAACTTGCGGATTATTGTTGATGAAGACAAATTAAAGATTCAAAATAAAATAAAAATTTTCTACGACCAACTGAAGCCGAGATAATTGTTTTTGTTTTCTTAAATCGTAGTGACTTTATAACAATTAAGGAATTATTTCACAGTCATTGACTAAAGAAAGACCTATACATATTATCTTAAAATAAAAATTATTTTAAATGAAAATTACACTTAATTATTAAAAATGATTTTTAAAGTGTAGTGGAGATTTATTCTTCTGTAAGAAAGTGATTTATTGTGTCGGTTGCCCTTAGCAAAGGTTAGCAACTTATAGTATATTGAATCACGATTTTTGCTCCAAATTTTAAAGCACCGCTTGGATTGACTTGAAATTTAGTAAACACATAGATAACATGCCAAAAAATAAAAATGGTATTGGGCCTCTGTGTGCTTTTGCACTGTAGTCCAGAGAAATAAGATTTTTCTCGTGACACATCCCCTCCAGGCCGAAACCAAATTTTTTGAGTAGTATGGACATCTATATTAATAACGTTTATGTTTCCTGCAGCCGATTTTGATGATATACATAGTTATAAACAAATGAAGATCAAAAAACGGTAAATTTTCGCTTTTTTCGTCTATAACCAAAAAGCATTTTAAACAAATTTGAGAGTAAGGAGCTCATAAATAGTCTAAAAAATTTCAATATGGCGTTCGCTGAATATGTCTGTCCTTATTGGTTGCTTAGAAAATTGCAAAATAAATCATAAATTTTGAGTTTTTATAAATATTCATAACTTATGTAAAAATTAACTTAAAACCTTCTTATTACACGAATCGCCGAGACTTCTGGTACTTAAATTAAATTTTAAATTTCAAAGCTATTGGTCAAATAGTTTAAAAGTTATTTAATTTGTCCATCCGAAATTCATTTATTTTGCAACACTATAAGTCAGAAAATTATGAGGTTACAGTAAGACTCCTGGCAGTTTATGGAAGAAGAGCATTTATACTATTGACTTAATTAAAAAAAAATGACAAAAAGTCATTTTAAACAGTGTAAAATTATTTTGCAAAAACACGTCGATTTTTTGCTTACTTATAAACAATTAGAATAACTTTTCAACCATCACCCGTAGAAAAATTATTTTTCCATATTTGGAAAGAATGAATTTTTATACACATTTAGAAAGAAAAACAACTATCCTAGGACAATTAGGGACGAAGTTAGCCCCCCCCTTTTATTAATTCACATGTTTTTGCAAAATAATTTTGCAGTATTTAGAATTATTTTTTGTCATTTTTTTTAATTAATAAATAGTATAAATCTTCTTCTTTCATAAACTATCCAAAGTATTAGTGTAACTTCATTATTTTCTGACTTATAGCGTTGCAAAAAAATTAATTTGGGATAAACAAATTAAATACCTTTTAAACTATTTGACCAATTGCTTTGACATTTAGGGTATGATTTAAGCACCAGAAGTCTCAGCATTCCGTGTAATATAAACGTTTTAAGTTAATTTTTACATACGTTATGAATATTTATAAAAACTCAAAATTTATGATTTATTTTGCAATTTTCTAAGCAACCAATAAGGATAGACATATTCAGCGAACGCCATATTGAAGTTTTTTATGCGATTTATGAGCTTCTCACTCTCAAATTTGTTTAGAATACTTAACTTTTTGGTTATAGACGAAAAAAGCGAAAATTTACCATTTTTTGATCTTTATTTGGTTATAACTATGTATATCATCAAAATCGGCTGCATTAAACATATAGGTTAATAATATAGATGTCCATATTATTAAAAAAATTTGGTTTCGGTCTGGAGGGGGTTGTGTCACCAACAGGATATTTTTTTTCCTTATTTCTCTGAACTACTGGGGTTGACCCCTTAGAAGGGGTGAAAAAATATGCGTTCAAAATAAGTTAGGAAAGAGATAAAACGTCTAATTCTAAGCAACTTTTATTCTACAACAGTTTCTCATTAAGTTAATACTTTTCGAGCTATTTCTGAGTAAATACGTTAATTTTTCAACAAGAAAAAAACACGTTTTTAAGCGGTTTTTAGCAAATAACTCAAAAAGTAAGTTTTTTATTGAAAAAAACATGCTTAGAAAATATATAGCCCATTAAAAATTAAAAAAAACTGGTGTATGTATGAACTCACTAGACCCAGCAGAAGCAAAGTTCTAGCTAATGCAAAATAGGTTCATAACCGTCAAATTTCAAAGTGAATATTTCAAAGTGAAATAACAAAAAAATGATGCACTTTTTGGAGAACACTCATTAGAACTTTTTTTAAAGTTTTTAATAAAATATTATTTTTTGTTTTTTAAAAAGTTTATAGTATCAAAAGTAAGCAAGTTACGCTTAAAATAAAGTTGATTTCTTTTTTTGATCAAAAAAACTCGGAAAAGTCACTCCCTAATTACCATCTTAAATCAAATTAATCGTTACTGCTTCACAAGTTACTGTATTATTTATATGATCTGTAAGCATCATCGGTTCAAAGGGCTTATTTAAAAAAATGGTTTTAAAATAAATCTGTTTTAATTTTTAATTTATAAAAAATGTTATTTTTTTCAAAATAACTTAAAATTTATTACTGTGACCAAAAATCACAAAGAGTAACAAAATGTAGTTTTTGCTTTTCTGAGTATTTTGGATTTTTTGTTTTTTTTTTGTAAGGCAAAAATTGGTTAAGATATGGCTGTTCTAAATTTGCATATACTCGTGATTATTGACTAGTTCAAGTCCTTTCAACTACAGTCCCTTCAAAAATAAGCACTTTGAACCCATGAAACTTGCAGATATAAACGACACATACACGAGTAAAACAAGTTATGAAGTAAAAAGGATTAATTTCATTTTTTATGCTAATTAGGGGGTGACTTTCCCGAGTTTTCTTGACCAAAAAAAAGAGACCAACTTTGTTTTGAGCGTAACTTGCTCAGTATTGATGCTACAAACTTAAAAAAACAGATAGGTACACATATTTTTTTAAACACTTTAAAAAAGTTGTAATGAGTGTTCTCCAAAAAGTGCATCTTTTTTGGGTACTTCACTTTGAAAATTGACGGATAAGAACCTATTTTTCATTAGCTAGAACTTTGCTTCTGCTGGGTCTAGTGAGTTCATGCATACACCATTTTTTTTTCATTTTTAATGGGCTATATTTTTGCTAAGAATATTTTTTTCAATAAAAAACTTACTTTTTGTGTTATTTGCCAAAAACCGCTTAAAAACGTGTTTTTTTCTTATTGAAAAATAAACGTATTTACTCGGAAATAACTCGAAAAGTATTAACTAAATGAGAAAATGTTGTAGAACAAAAGTTGCTTAGAATTCCACGTTTTATCCATTTCCTAACTTATTTTGAACGTATATTTTTTCACCCCTTTCTAAGGGGTGAAGGTCACCCCCAGGGCAAATGCACACAGAGGCCCATTACAATATTTATTGTTTGGCATGTTATCTATGTGTTTACTAAATTTCAAGTCAATCCATGCGGTGCTTTAAAATTTGCAGCAAAAACCGTGATTCAGTGTACTATAAGTTGCTAACCGTTGCTAAGGGCAACCGACACAATAAATCACATTCGTACAGAAAAATAAATCTCCACTACACTTTAAAAATCATTTTTAATAATTAAATGTATGTTTCGTTTAAAATAATTTTATTTTAAGATAATATAAGTCTTTTTTTAGTTGATGACTGTGAAATAATTGCTTAATTGTTATAAATAAAGTCACTACGATTTAAGAAAACAAAAGCAATTATCTCGGCTTCAATTCGTCGTAGAAATTTTTTATTTTGTTTTGAATCTTTATTTTGTCTTCAACAACAATAATATGCAAGTTAGAAACTCACAGAATGTACAGGGGTGGCTTCAGTTCTAAATGTTTATAACGAAATTTGCCCCCTTATTTTCAAACCCGAAATAAGAGGTTGAAAAATGTTTTACGCATTTATTAACATCAGAATATGAAAATATAAAATATGTATTTAGAAGGAGAGTGGATCTTGGATTAACTCTCTACGATTTTTTTTTCAAAAATTTATAGCCTTCGACATTTGACCCCTTGGGATAAACAAGTTATAATATCTAAGCAACAAGTTTACTAATCGGGCTCTATAAATTTTTTTTAAAGCCTTTAAAAAGATCTTTATTTTAAAGCCTTAAAAAAATAAATAAAAGTTATTTTTACAATAAATAATGTAATTGAAAAAGGCCATTTTCTACCTTTCGCAGGCTGTTTTGCAAAATTAAACTTGTTTTAGCTCAAATTGTAGGTTTTTTAATTCACTACAATTTTATATTGAAAAGTTTTCCTCTAAAATGAATAGCTTAAGCTGCAAAATTAAAAATCTTTAAAAATTGCAAATTTAACAAATGAAAAACGTCATAAATAAAAAATCTCCTGAATTTTTTGGTTACATTAATTTTAGTATGTTATTCCTGCCATCGTTCTTTACAACACCTGAAAGTTTTCAAAAATTCCTGAATTATATCATGTTTTTTCACCCACAGCCTGGGGTATCATAAAGGTTATAATACAGTATGGTGCAAATGAAAGGAATAAATTCGATATTTCGAACGTGGCACAGATTATGGACATGAGAGAATATAACAAAATCGATACGAGTCTTGACAAAAATATGCAAAAATTAAATTGTAAAGATACAAACAATGAAAGAACTATGAATGCAAAAAATGAAAAACAAAATAAGTATTGGAAAATTGGATTGTGGAATATACAAAGTCTAAATGGTAAAGAAGAGGAACTTATTGATGAGTTTGAAAACACAAAAAGGGATTTTTTAGCATTAACTGAAACAAAGAGAAAAGGAAGCGGATGTATTAAAATGAGAAATGGGCACTACATAATTTTTGGAGGTGTTAATGAGTCAGAACGTGCAAGGGCAGGAGTTGCCCTAATGGTTCACAGAAATGACCATAAAAATATCACCAGATGGAAAAATATTTCGGAAAGACTCCTTAGAATATATATCAGTAAAAACGAGAAGACAACAATTATTGTTGGGTATGGACCATCGGAAAATGAAGCCAAGGAACTCAAAGATAGCTTCTGGGATCAATTACAGGACGAAATGGACCAAATAAATCATAAGGTCATAATAGTAGGCGATTTTAATGGGCGAGTAGGGTCAAGCAATGAATATGACTACCCTATAGGACCATATGAAGAAACAGTCAGGAATAATAATGGACAAAGGGTCATCGAGTTTTGCATCATGAATGATATGCAAGTTAGTAACACATTTTTTCAACACAAGGAGATTCATAAATACACACGAGTGATGGATTCGCGGAACGAAAAATCCGTTATTGACCTAGTATTAGTACAGAACAGATATAAAAATGAAATAGCGGACGTTCGTGTTAAAAGAGGTTATGAGATCAGCTCGGATTATTTTCTCGTTGAAGCTAAAATAAAGACAAGGAGAGAACAGACATTTAACATTAAAAATGAAGAAAATCGCTACGAATCACCAAGTATTAAAGTATACAAACTTCAGTCTGAAAATATTAGGAAAGAATACTGTCGTAAATTAAATGAAGAAATACGAAAAACAAATTGGAAAAATGAGGAGGATATAGAAATATTATGGAATATTTTTAAGAAGCTGGTATATGCAACTGGGAGTAATGTATGCGGTGTAACGAAAGGAAGATATCTGAAAGGTAAAGCTTGGTGGAATAATGACATAAAATTGGAAATTTCGAAGAAGAAAAAATTGTGGAAAAAGTATATAAGCAATAAAAGTGAAAGTAATTATCAAGAATATAAGGAACAGAGAATACTGGTTAAAAATAAAATTAAAGAAGCTAAGAATCGGCAATAAAAAGAATTTGGAAATAAAATGGAAAGTGATAGTAAGGGTAATGCGAAATTGCTCTTAAGGACCCTAAAAAATCTAAGACAAAAGAAATCAAGCGGAGTAACAGATTTAGAGGACAAAGATGGTAACATATTATTAAAAAATGAAGAGATCACCGAAAGATGGCGGGAACATTTTATGGAAGTATTAACCCTTAAACGCCCAAGGGTGGGTAAAAAATGTCCACCTAATGCATATTCCATTGCAATATATTTATTACGTGTTTAAAAATTTTTCAAAAATTATTTATTGTTAAAAAGACAGCCCTTTATCGAATGTTAATTTGGTTCTACCAATATTTTTGAAAATAAAAGTAATATCTTGGGTTAAACATGGGTGGGCACAAAAAGTACACCCTTAGTAAAACTTGTTACTAATGTTTTCTATATAATTTCTGGTAGGTAGGAACATAATTAGTATAATTATCGACGAAAAATTATTACATAATGAACATAATTATCCGCCAATGAGGAGGCTGAAAGGAAGAATGTGGAGAAAATCGACAAATCTGAATTACTGGTTTTTGCTAGTATGTTGATTTTGATGTAAATCGTTGAAGTTTGTAAATTGTTTATATTAATATTTTAGAAGATGCTCTGTTTATTAAACATAAGATTCTTAAGTTTAATCCATTTCTAACCACCCTCAATAAATATATTAGCTACTTTCGAGGTGGACATTTTTTACCCACTCTTGGGCTTATATGGAAACTAAAAAAGGTTGGGCGTTTAAGGGTTAATGGGAGACAATAACGAAATAGAGAATGACAGGGAGGAGTTCAATTTAAATGAACAACAAGATGATGATGACATAACATACGAAGAATACAGGGTAGTAATTCTACAATTAAAAAATGGCAAGGCTGCAGGACACGATAATATTAAGGCTGAGCTAATTAAATATATGGAAGGAGAAGGATTACAATTGCTATGGAATATCATAAGGAGCTGTTGGCGTAACGGATGCATACCTAGAGATTGGACTCTTGCAACTATTCTACCATTACACAAAAAAGGAGATAAACATAAGTGTTCTAACTACAGGGGAATATCATTGTTTGTAGTTGCTAGTAAAATCTGCGAAATAATACTAGAGAAAAAGCTTCGAGAAAATATCGAGGCCACACTGGATGACAACCAATGCGGCTTTAGGCCAGGGCGAGGTACAACCGATCTCATATTCACGGTGAGACAGTTATCAGAAAAAGCCCTAGAGCATAACAGTAAGTTGTTTCTCTGTTTTGTGGACTTGGAAAAAGCATTTGATAGCGGGCCACGGAACAAGATCTGGGAAATATTAAACCGTAGAAATGTGAAACCGAAGTTCATCCAAGCAATAAAGAGTATATATAAATGTACACGTAATAATGTAACACTGAACCAAAAAAGTACGTAAATATAATGAAAAAAACATTGATTCAAAAACGGGGAGCATTTTTTTCGTCCAAAGATCAGTATCATTGGTCCAATGTAAGTAGATACATTAACTAATGCCCAAAAACATTAATTTTTATGAATTAATACGTTCATTCAATGTACTTTCTAGTTAAGAATCAATGTATCGGTACATTGAATCAATGTATCGATACATTGAATCAATGGATCGGTACATTGAATCAATGGGTCGGTACATGAATTCTTAACTAGAAAGTACATTGAATTAACGTACTAATTCATAAAAATTAATGTTTTTGAGCATTAGTTAATGTATCTACTTAAATTGGACCAACGATACTGATCATTGGACGAAAATTAATGCTCCCCGTTTTTGAATCAATGTTTTTTTCATTATACAGGGTGTAACGAAAATACTGGTCATAAATTAAATCACATATTCTGAGACCAAAAATAGTTCGAATGAACCTAATTTACCTTAGTACAAATATGCACATAAAAAAAGTTACAGCCCTTTGAAGTTACAAAATAAAAATCGATTTTTTCGAATATATCGAAAACTGTTAGAGATCTTTTATTGAAAATGGACATGTGGCATTCTTATAGCAGGAACATCTTAAAAAAGCATTATAGTGAAATTTGTGCACCCCATAAAAATTTTATTGGGGTTTTGTTCCCTTAAACCCCCCAAACTTTTGTGTATGTTCCAATTAAATTATTATTGTGGTACCATTAGTTCAATTCAATATTTCTAATAACTTTTTTGCCTCCTAGTATTTTTTCGATAAGGCAGTTTTATCGAGTTGCGGCTTCTTTTTTAATATGTTTACATAAAAATTTTATGGGGGTTTTGTTTCTTTAAACCCCCCAAATGTTTGTGAATGTTCCAATTAAACGTTTACTGCAGTACCATTAGTTAAACACAGTGTTTTTAAAACTTTTTTGCCTCTTTGTATTTTTTCGAGAAGGCACTTTTTATCAAGATATTACTTCTTTTTTAATATGGTTCAAAATATACCTAAAAATGTGAATCATAACTAAATTTTCATATTATTACCAAGTCTCCATAATCGTACTTAGCCATATACAAATATGTGGTGGATTTGACAAATATTCAAAATATCTCGATAAAAACTGACTTTTGGAAAAAGTACTAAGTGGCAACAAAGTTTTTAAAATATTGTGTTTAGCTAATGGTACTACAATAATAATTCAATTGGAACGTACACAAAAGTTTATGGGGGTATAAAGAACAAAACCCCCATAAAATTTTTATGGTGTCCAAATTTCATTATAATTTTTTCTTAAGATACTACTACCATAAGAATGCCACATGTCTATTTTCAATAAAAGATCTCTAGTAGTTTTCGATATATTGGAAAAAATCGATTTTTATTTTGTAACTTCAAAGGGCTGTAACAGTCTGGTCCCAGCGCTTGAAGTGTAAGGTTGGTTGAGCAGTGAACAAATCGATAAATAATTGTAGTTTTAAACCAGTTGGGACAGTTTTTGTTATTAAGTGGTGTGGTTGGTGATATGGATTGTACAAGCGGGGGTAAACCCCCCGACCCTAATCCTATAGGAGATTCAGGTGACCCTGGGTCAGCGATGGATCATAGCGAGATTTCCAATAATCAAAATATTATTTCTTCGCAAACCGTAAGTACAGATAACATTAATACCAATCTAGTAGTTAATGAGTCTGATAAGAAACCTGACTTGTTTTACGATAATACTGATTATGGGGAATTTCACGTTTATGTAGAAAATCGTTCTAAAGAATTTAAAGGTAAATTAGATGCTTTAAAAGTCGGCGAAATAATATTAACAAACTGTTGTACTATTGAAAATAATATAATTAGTTTTGACTCGATTGGTCATAATAGAATTAGAATAAAATGTAAGGATTACAAATCGGCAAATTTTTTAATTACTAATAAACATTTGCCAGTTTTTCAACAAAACAATTTAGACTTATATATACCGAAATTTATCTTGCACCCACAAGGTGTCATTAGAGATATTAGTCTTGATTTTTCTGAGGAATATATTAAGAATAAAATTAAGCCTTACGATAAACATTGCAAATTTGAAGTTGTGTCGGTGAGAAGAATTAATAGAAGGGAGGAAAAAATTATAAACGAAGTTAAAACTACTGAATATGTTCGCACTAAATCGTGTATAGTAACTTTTAAGTCACAAATATTACCGAAATTTGTCGTCATAAATAAAGTATTGAAAGAAGTTGAAACTTATAAACAAAAAGTCTTGTTATGTTTTTCTTGTCTTCGTTTTGGGCACCTGGGTCCGCAGTGCAAAAGTAGACCGCGATGCAATCGATGTCAGGGTATACATAATACAAAAGAATGCACTACTGAAAATATTACTCCTATTTGCTTTAGTTGTCAGGGAAACCACTTTACAACAGATCTAAAAGCTTGTCCCGAATTTAATCGTCAAAAACAAATAAAGGAAGCTATGTCTTCACAAAATTTAAATTTTCATGATGCAAGCAAACAAGTTCCACGTAATTCATATGCAAATATAACAGCCTTGCAATATACCTCGACTCTTCCAAAAAATGTCGGTGATTCTAGGGTAGTGGATCATCCACTATCAAGATCTCCTAGACATGCTAATCATTTTAACTTGCCTGCTTTAAACAATCAACATAGTAATAGTTATCACTACAATAATGTCCAACCTTCTAAAAGACAAAGACCCAACACCCCAGATGAAACAGAGTTAACAAGAAAAGAAATTATTGCACCTGTACATTTTCCTAATCAAGGTGGGAGTATATTATCTCATCCAAATTACACGAGAAATAACGCAATTTCACAGGTTGAAAACTTAGATTTAGATTTAATGAATACAATTTTAGAATTGGTTTTAACAATTGTTAATACATTAAAACAGACAAAAAACTTACGATATTTCAAAACCAGAAATTATTGAATTAGTTAGTAAACATTTAAAAGTAAATATGGCTTCAACTTCGCAGACGTAACGCATAATTTTAATTTTTTCCAGTGGAACTGTCGTTCAGCAGTTGCCAATAAGGAGAACCTTCTTTTTCTACTTTGCAAATATAATATTCAGGTCGCGCTATTGTCCGAAACCTGGTTTAAACCAGGAAAATATTATAATTTTCAGGGATATAACTGTTTCCGGTCGGATCGGAATGATGGTTTTGGAGGCTCAGCTATTCTTTTAAACAATAAAATAATATCCGAAGAGGTAAAACTTAATATTAATAATTTTCCATTTACATTTACGTGTGTGTCTGTCAAATTATATTCATTTGACAGTCCTATTCACATAATTTCTATTTACATTGAACCTCGCTCTAAAATTACTTGCCAACAATGGATTAAATTTCTAGAAAAAATGCCTAAGCCCTTTATACTCGGGGGTGATTTTAACGCACATAGCTATACTTGGGGCTGCGAAGTTGAAGACATATATGGAAAATCTCTTCTGGAAGCGGTAGAATTTTGTAATTTAAAAATATTAAATGATGGATCTCCCACACTTGCTCTTACTCAAAGACCTACAGCAATTGACATCACTATATGTAGCCAGGACATAGCTGATTATTTAAATTGGAGCGTACTTCAAGAACCATTTGGCTCAAATCACATTCCGATATTATTATCCTGGGAAAATGGAAACACTACACCACAACAAATGAACACACATCAAATTTGGAATTTAAATAAGGCTGATTGGAATGCATACTCTGCAACTGTGACCTCCCTGAACGCTCCCAAAACCTACCAAAGTTTATTAGAGAACATAAATTACGCAGCTGTTCTAGCTATTCCAAAAAAATTCTCTTATATAAATAATAATAAAAGATATATACCGAAACATTGGTGGGATATAGAGTGTGACGTCGCTGCCAAAACTAGGAAAGAAGGCTTTATCAGATATAAATTAAATCCTAACCTTGTAAATTTGATAGAGTATAAAAGATTAGATGCCATTGCAAAAAAAAACATTTAAACAAAAAAAGAAGAAAAGTTGGATCAAATATTGTGAAAATCTAAGCTCAAATACGCCTATTAAAGAAGTATGGAAAACAGTGAACCGCTATAGAAATATAAAATTTTCGAACAGACTTCCTATCAATCCTGAAGCTAATTGGATTGAGGAATTTCAGGCCAAAATATCTCCACAATGGGTTTCCTGTGAAGAGGTACCACAGCAAATTACAACAGTTGGAAAAGATACTAGTTTTTTAACCGAATCATTTCAATTATGGGAATTGAAACGGAGCATTAAGCAAACTAACAGTGCCCCCGGTCTAGACAACATATCTTATTCCATGATATTTCATCTACCTGATCTGTATAAAAAGGTTCTTCTGAGTATCTATAATCAAATTTGGTCTAAAGAAACTACACTTCCCAAGAGTTGGAAAGAATATATTGTTTTGCCAATAAAAAAAACCGGCAAACCTGATAACAAGGTTAATTCATATAGACCCATATCTCTGGCTTCCTGTTTCCTTAAGACGTTTGAGAGGATGATAAAAAACCATTTGGAACAATGGTTAGAAACAGAAGATATACTTCCTCAGTCGCAATATGGATTCCGAAAATCTTTATCCTCACAAGACGCAATAACAGCTTTGGTAAGTGCAGTTCAACTAAATTTTACATATAATATATCTACAGCTGCTGCATTTCTTGATGTTTCCTCGGCTTTCGACAACGTTAAATTAGATATATTATACCATAAACTGGTCCAAATCGGTCTTCCATCCACTTTCTCATGGTTTCTAATATCGATGTATTCCAATAGATCTATACGAACTAAAGTAAATAACAGCTTGACGACTCACCGAACAGCGAATGTAGGACTACCCCAAGGTAGTATTTTAAGCCCTCTTCTATATATTCTATACAATATAGAGATAGAACAATATGTCCCACTTAATTCTCGCGTAATCCAATACGCTGACGACGTTGTGATTTATACCTCACACAAGTCATTGGACACTTGCAGCTCTAATCTAAGACTGGCACTTAATTCTCTACAAGATCTTTATGAATCTTTAGGACTTACAATATCTGGCTCAAAATCAGAAATTTGTTTTTTCTCTAAGAAATGTCAGGTCCCGCAAGGCAGTTTTATATCGGGACAGCTTGAGTTCCCAATAAAGAATTCTGTAACATACCTCGGAACAATTTTGGACAGAAAACGGTTGTGGAAAGATCACATCCAATACGCTATTAAAAAATCAGAAAATGCAATAAATATTCTAAGAGCCTTTTGTAAAACAAGTTGGGGTGCTGATCCCAATATTGCATTATTATTTTACCGATCAATGGTTCGTCCTATTCTAGACTACAGCTGTCACTTGTATGGTTCTGCATCTAATACACACCTCAACAAAATAGAAGCTCAGAAGAATAAATGTTTAAGACTTTGCTTAGGATACCTAAATTCTACTCCAATAAACATCATGGAATGTGAAGCAGTTGAACCTCCATTGCAATTCCGAAGACAATGGATAAGTCATAAAATAGTTACCAAAGCTATATCCAAGGACATTAGATATCTCCAAGAAGTAAATCAGTTATCGATATTAGAACTGACCCACAGACATTGGAGAACAAAGAAGGATCTTTTGCACACCAATAGTTATAGAAAATTATCTAAATATCAATCGGAACTATATATTAATCGACTTGCTCCCGTATATAAATATAAACCAGATGTATTATTCTCGATAGGAGTAGAAACTCTATATATGGATCCAAATTTACCACGACAATTATTCAATCAAGTTATTCATAATAGGTGGCCTAATTATCAATACTTCTTCACTGACGGATCTAAGACCAACTCTAATACAGGTTGTGCCTTTTGGGAACTAAACACTAATAATTATAAAAAACTCAAGCTTCCTGTCGAAGCTTCTATATATACCGCGGAGTTAATGGGTATTCAAATAACTTTGAAATATATATCTCAAAATAATATAAATCATAGTGTTATATTCACAGACAATCAAAGTATAATTAAGATATTATCGAACAAAGAAAACGCAAAAAACCTTAATCATATTGAAGTTGAAGTAATAAAACTTTATCATGAAGCTAGAATTTCTGGAAATAATATAATTATTTGCTGGATGAAAGGACACTCTGGTGTACTGGGCAATGAAAAGGCTGATAGTTTAGCTAAGGAAGCAGCAATAAATGGAGAAGAGATATATAATAACTATATTCCATATACAGATATAATCAGTGTAATCAAAAAGAATGTTATAACTCAATGGCAACATCACTACAGTTTGTCTACAACCAGTTTAAACTATAAAAAATGTAGACCTATATTACCCGTTAAGAGATGGTTCTATAATCAGTCCAATAGGCACTTCATTAAGACCTTAAATAGAATAAGAGCCAACCATGCCCTTACACCTTCCTACCTACATAGAATGGGTTTAATAGAATCGCCAAATTGCATATGTGGAGAGCTTGGCAGTCTAGATCACATCATCTTAGAATGTAACCAGAAAGAGAATAGTACATCACAGTTATATGTAGATCTATGTAAAAATAAATGTTTACTTCCAATAAATCTAAATTTAATATTATTTAATAAAAATATAGAAATTTTAAAATCTTTATATGAACACACCAAGAGGTGATAATTTAAATTATAACCTGTCATCAAATATTAGGCTTTAGTATTATCCCGACAACCTTTGTTTTTACCTAATATTTTCTTACCCCCCTAACCGTGGCCTAATTCTGATATGTCTACTATAAAAATGTCCTGACGGGCCCCTGGACGAGAAGTTATGTTACCCAGTTTTCTTCCATGTTTCCCTAAAATTTTCCTGCTTTAGTTTTAGTATAAACATATTTATAGGTATAAAAAAAGAAAAAAAAATATAAAAAAGAATAATGAACAAAAAAATATATATATTATATAATAAATAAATAAAAATGTATATATGTGTATGTATCTGTATATTATATATATGTAAATGTGTAATATATTGTAATTTAACTTGTGAAATTGCGTTAATACCAAACTAGACTGGCTAATTGGCTATGCCAAAGCCATAAAAAAAAGGGCTGTAACTTTTTTTATGTGCACATTTGTACTAAGGTAAGTTAGGTTCAATCGAAATATTTTGGGTACCAGAATATGCGATTAAATTTATGATCTGTATTTTTGTTACACCCTGTATTTACGAACTTTTTTGGTTCAGTGAATGGCATTTTCATGTATATTTGTATATAACATACAAATAGTCAATCAGTAAACAAAATGACGACTTAATATCTACATAAATATTTCAAATATAGGTTGAAGCAACGATTTTTTGCCGATTCTCAAACTAATGTTAAGTACATATTATCTATAAGTTTAAAGAAAAAAAACACATATACTTTTAATTAACACAAACAACTTTTTATAATGTAATTTGGAAAAAACTGAATAACTAAATATAACAGAAATTGATTCTTCTTATAAAATATATATATATATATATATATATATATATATATATATATATATATATATATATATATATATATATAGATAGTGGTTTGAAGTTTCAGCAATTCGGTCATGTGAAATAAAAGTCTATTTGTTATTTCTCAATATTTCGTCACACTTTTGTGACTTCTTCAGGAGAAAACTGTAAATTTATTAAGATTAGAAATTAACAAAAGATAAATATTTAATTACTTACAACTATAAGAGTATTAATTTAGATTTTTTTAACATATCGTAAGGGACATTGACTTAATTTTGATTTTGACATTTATTATTTCGGAGTTATGGTAACTGCAATAAATTTTATATTCATAGAATATTGTCTGATATTTAAAATTCTTTTTTTTTTTATTTTAATAATAAATAGGTCAAAGTAAACCAAAGAAAATATTAACGGAATTTTAAGATGGAAAGGTATGATTAATAGTAGAAAAATTTTAGAAAGAGACTAGAGTATATTAAATTGATCTATAAAATGTAAGTGATGGTACATAGTGAGTTAGTATAAGGCTGATATTTTTCGAAATTAAATAAAAATTAAGATGGATTAATTATTAGGTGAATAATTGAGTAATTTGTTTGAATTTTTACACTTTTTGAAAATATTTTAAAGGTTATTTATTATTTAGAATATTACAGTAGATATTACTCAAATGGTTAGTATCAGTCTTATAATTAATAGATTCTGGAGTTTTGATAATATGTACCATCTCAAGGAAGAGTCGTTTTTTATAATTGTCAACTTGTTCCAAGATTTTTACATTGTTAAAGTCAAATTTATGTCCCGTCTTTAAATGGTGTTCTACCAAGGCACAACAGTTTTTCTGATATTACAGTCACTTTTATGTTGAGTGACACGTTGCTTAAGCCACTGTTTACTTTGACCTATATAACAACCTTGACATTCAATGCAATTTATTTTGTAAATTATGTTGCTCATTAATCCCTTTGGAGTATTAGCTTTAGTTTTCGAGAACAACTTTGAATTTAGAAGTGGATTGTACTTGACTAATTTGATGTTTGGAAATGGTTTAAAAAGTGGGACAATTTGGTCTGTTAAATTTTTTACGTAAGGTATTTTTTTGTAAATAACTGGTTGAGGATTATTTATCAAAGCTCTATCACAGGAGTTAGTGTTGTAAATGAGTTTTTTTAAAATGTGTTTTGGGTAGCCATTGTTTAAAAACATCTCAAAAAGTTTATTCAGATTGACATCTAAGAATCTTCGATCACAAATTGTCGTCACTCGATTTTTCATGGATATAATTGTGTTAAATTTTTGATTTCTAGGATGATTTGAATAATAATTTATAAATCTGCCTGATGCAGTATCTTTTTGATACCAATCTAATATAATTTTGTTATCATTTGTTCTTATAACTTTGGTATCTAAAAAAGGTATACTATTTTCATTTTCATTTTCGACAGTGAATTGAATATTTTGATTAAGTGAATTAAATATTGCTTGTACTGTCTGGATGTGGTTAAAAGGTACACTGCATATTATATCATCAACAAATTTATAAATAAATGGTAGTGAAAACGGCAATTTTGAGATTCCAATGTCTATTAAATGGTCTAGAATAATTGTGGCTAGGATTGGGCTTATAGGACTGCCCATTGGAGTTCCAAATATTTGTTTATAGAATTTGTCATAAAAACAAAAATATGTCATAAAAACAAATGATAACAAAATTATATTAGATTGGTATCAAAAAGATACTGCATCAGGCAGATTTATAAATTATTATTCAAATCATCCTAGAAATCAAAAATTTAACACAATTATATCCATGAAAAATCGAGTGACGACAATTTGTGATCGAAGATTCTTAGATGTCAATCTGAATAAACTTTTTGAGATGTTTTTAAACAATGGCTACCCAAAACACATTTTAAAAAAACTCATTTACAACACTAACTCCTGTGATAGAGCTTTGATAAATAATCCTCAACCAGTTATTTACAAAAAAATACCTTACGTAAAAAATTTAACAGACCAAATTGTCCCACTTTTTAAACCATTTCCAAACATCAAATTAGTCAAGTACAATCCACTTCTAAATTCAAAGTTGTTCTCGAAAACTAAAGCTAATACTCCAAAGGGATTAATGAGCAACATAATTTACAAAATAAATTGCATTGAATGTCAAGGTTGTTATATAGGTCAAAGTAAACAGTGGCTTAAGCAACGTGTCACTCAACATAAAAGTGACTGTAATATCAGAAAAAACTGTTGTGCCTTGGTAGAACACCATTTAAAGACGGGACATAAATTTGACTTTAACAATGTAAAAATCTTGGAACAAGTTGACAATTATAAAAAACGACTCTTCCTTGAGATGGTACATATTATCAAAACTCCAGAATCTATTAATTATAAGACTGATACTAACCATTTGAGTAATATCTACTGTAACATTCTAAATAATAAATAACCTTTAAAATATTTTCAAAAAGTGTAAAAATTCAAACAAATTACTCAATTATTCATCTAATAATTAATCCATCTTAATTTTTATTTAATTTCGAAAAATATCAGCTTTATACTAACTCACTATGTACCATCACTTACATTTTATAGATCAATTTAATATACTCTAGTCTCTTTCTAAAATTTTTCTACTATTAATCATACCTTTCCATCTTAAAATTCCGTTAATATTTTCTTTGGTTTACTTTGACCTATTTATTATTAAAATAAAAAAAAAAAGAATTTTAAATATCAGACAATATTCTATAAATATAAAATTTATTGCAGTTACCATAACTCCGAAATAATAAATGTCAAAATCAAAATTAAGTCAATGTCCCTTACGATATGTTAAAAAAATCTAAATTAATACTCTTATGGTTGTAAGTAATTAAATATTTAGCTTTTGTTAATTTCTAATCTTAATAAATTTACAGTTTTCTCCTGAAGAAGTCACAAAAGTGTGACGAAATATTGAGAAATAACAAATAGACTTTTATTTCACATGACCGAATTGCTGAAACTTCAAACCACTATAACACAGTACGGTCGAAAATATTTGTACAAATATATATATAAATATATATATATATATATATATATATATATATATATATATATATATATATATATATACAAACAACTAGTTTATTAGTATATATATTATTATATATATATATATATATATATATATATATATATATATATATATGCTTTCTGTTGTTTTCCGGGTTTGACTCCGCGTTGAATAATTTTGGTTTTGAGAAAAACCATTATTTTGACGACGTTTCGGCAATATCTCACTTGCCATTGTCAAGTCAGGTAGTTCCGCTTCTCGCTGCTGCTTGAAGTAAACTAGTTTACTTCAGTTTACTTAATCAGTTTACTTCAAGCAGCAGCGAGAAGCGGAACTACCTGACTTGACAATGGCAAGTGAGATCTTGCCGAAACGTCGTCAAAATAATGGTTTTTCTCAAAACCAAAATTATTCAACGCGGAGTCAAACCCGGAAAACAACAGAAAGCACATATAGCTCCCGCGGAAACTTCAAGTGTAACATATATATACAGTATGTCCCTGTAAGTTGTATCCATATGGAAAACTTTTTTATTATTAATTTTACAGAAAAAAGTCATTCTTCATAAAAAGCTCTGCATGGTCCAAAACCTAAGATTTAACCATCAAATATCAATTTTTTTGAATATTGTACGAGGTATGTCAAAAAGTTTGAATTTCACTCAAGAGTAAAGTAGCTTTATTTTTCACAATATTGAAAATTGCTATTATGAAAAGTTGTTTGGGATTAAAAACTATATTCTAATATGCAATTACATCCTTCTAATTGAAATTTTTTTTTTTTTGAAAAATTATGGGTAACCAACATTATTTTCAGTTATTTCAATTCTGATAACTCTTTTATTATTAATTTTACGAAAAAAAGTGATTCTTAATAAAAAGTTCTGGATAGTCTAAAACCTAAAATACAACTATATTATATGAAATTTTATCAATTTTATACGAGGTATGTCAAACAAGATAAAAGATCAAAAGTAAAGTACCTTTATAGTTCAGAATATTTCAATTAAAAGGATGTAATTACATAATGAAACATAGTTCTTACTTCTAAATAACTTTTCGTAATAACAATTTTCGCTATTGTGAAAAATAAACGTATTTTATTCTTGAGCGGAATTCATATTTTTTTTTGATATACCTCGTATAAAATTGATAAAATTTAACATGAGATGGTTGTATTTAAGATTTTAGACCGGGCAGAACTTTTTATTAAGAATAACTTTTTTTCGTAAGGTTTATAATAAAAGAATTATCTGAATTAAAATAACTGAAAATAATGTTAGTAATCAAAAATTTTTCAAAATTTTTTTTTCAATTAGAAGGATGTAATTGCATACTAGAATATAGTTTTTAATTCCAAACAACTTTTTATAACAGCAATTTTCAATATTATGAAAAATAATGCTACTTTACTCTTGAGTGAAATTCAAAATTTTTGACATACCTCGTATAATATTCAAAAAATTTGATATTTGACGGTTAAATTTTAGGTCTTGGACCAAGCAGAGCTTTTTATGAAGAATAACTTTTTTTCGTAAAATTAATAATAAAAAAGTTTTCCATATGGATACAACTTACAGGGACATACTGTATATATATATATATATATATATATATATATATATATATATATATATATATATATATATATATATATATATAAATTTCACTATTTTTGGGTATAGAAGTCAAACTGGGGCCTTAAAGTACACTATTATCCAATATTTAATAATTAAATGATAATAGTGTACTTTAAGGCCCCAGTTTGACTTCTATACCCAAAAATAGTGAAATTCGTATTTCCTAATAAGTCAATTAAGATACTATTTGTATATATATATATATATATATATATATATATATATATATATATATGAGCAATATTTCTACTTTTCGGTGAATTTTGTGGGGAGGGTCCTCGGATTTTCTTCAAATTTTAGTATGTTATTGGACCTATTTAAAAAACGTTATCCTGAGAGTTACAGACCCCTAGGGGCCTTAGAGCCCTACATAGGGCCCGTCAAAGACCCAAAAAAGGTCGTTTTTGCCGTATATTTGACAGGCTGTATATCGGCTCCCATTTAACCGATTTTGACTTACCAAACGTCATTGTCTTTGTAATTTTAAGTAGTTTTTTCAGTGACACTTTCAAGGCTTTAGTCAATAACCCTGATTTTTGGGACCATTTTAAGTAACGCTAAAAATTTCAAAAAATTACTATTTTCAAAAATTTGTCAAAAATCTAATTTTAATCCGATTTTCATTTTCTGGACGACAGTTTAAAGGTATTAAAAAGGGCTTTAAAATTATATTTTGTGAGTTAAAATCCGTTCAGCAGAAGTGGAGATAAAACAGATTGAAAATAGACATTTTTGTAAAAATGGGGTTTTTACGGATTTTCAAAGTGCTGACACGTTTTGGGGTATATATTAAATTGTACAATATAAATAATAACGTTTCATTGGAGATTTTCTTGGCCCGTGCCTCTATCTACCTTATATAACCCTCTAAAAATGAGTATTTTGTTACTCAAATGAGGCAACTTAACAAACAACTTACGGCTTATTTCTATCAATCAGATAGCCTGAAGACTTTATCTATCACAGATTATAAAAGTAGAGATTAAAACCTTTTATTTAAGGGGTCATACAAACTTCTAGGTAGCCTAGAAGTGCAGTTATGATATTTCAAAGTCTTAACTAAAATCAAAGTATCAATTCTGTGAACGCTACTTTTATAGACTAAGAGCCGCTATAGATGAAATTTGATAATTATTTTAAGCACGATAAAAGCCTAAAACTTAAATAGTAGAACCTAAAAGAAAAGCTATGAACACTTTGCCGTCACTTTTTAGAGGCACACACCTCGACAGTGGCGCATCAAACATTCTACTTATGGAGGGGATAAATAAATTAAAAGGTACTCTCCCTCACTCCCAGAATTATTTTTCTTTATTTTTTAAAGTTATACGTGATTCAAAAATAAGACTCAGTGTAATTTCAACCCGCCTCCCCTGTTTTCCTACCCCCACCATCAAAAAGTTCATTTCTCGTTTTTTATTTTTTTAGGTGGGATGTAATCAATTTTAAAATTTCAAAAAATTCACACGCATACTTGTGGCTTTTACAAAACATGCCTATTTTTTATAGACACGTAGGTTGAGTGACGTAACCTAAAAAAAATTATTTTTTTATTTTTATAAACTTTTAAACGAAAAACTTTTTTTTGGGGATGGCTGTTGGACTATTTTGTTTTAATCTTGTGTATTTTATCAAATGCTATATTTCTAATTTATTTCAGAAGTTTCCGTAAGGTTCTCCATCTTCAAAAATCCAAAAAATTGTTTTTCGAGGGGGTTTTTGGGGGTTTCAACGTATTTCTCCAATTTTTAAATATTCTACAGGACACAGTTACTTCAATTTACATATAACCTATAAAAAACATTAATTTAATCTATTTTGAAGTCTATAAAATAGTGAAAATCACCAAAAATCCCCTAAAAAATAGTTTTTTGGATTTTTTGGTGGTGGGGGAAGGGGGATGGGGGTGGTGTGTTAAAATTACACTGAGTTTTATTTCTTAATAACGTAAAACTTTAAAAAATTAACAAAATTGAATTCTGGGTGTAAGGAAGGGTACCTTTTAATTTATTTATCCCGTTCATAAGTGGAAAGTTTGATGCGCCACTGTCGAGGTATGTGCTTCTAAAAAGTGACAGTATAGTGTTCATACGTTTTCTTTTAGGTTTTATTGTTTAAGTTATGGCCTCTTATCGTGCATAAAATAGTTAACAAATTTCACCCATAGCGGCTCTTAGTCTATAAAAGTAGCGTTCACAGAATTGATACTTTAATATTAGTTAGGACTTTGAAATATCATAACTGTACTTCTAGGCTACCTAGAAGTTTGTGTGAGCCCTCAAATAAAATGTTGTGATCTCTACTTTTCTAATCCGTAATAGTTAAAGTCTTCAGGCTCTCTGATTGATATAAATAGACCGTAAGTTGTTTGTTAAGTCACCTCACTTGAGTAACAAAATACTCATTTTTAGAGGGTCATATAAGGTAGATAGAGGCCCGGGCCAAGAAAATCTCCAATACGAAGTTATTATTTATATAAAAAGCTACTTCTAAAAAAATTTTGGTACAATTTAATATATACCCCAAAACGTGTCAGCACTTTGAAAATCCGTAAAAACGCGATTTTTACAAAAATGTCCATTTTCAATCTGTTGTATATCCGCTTCTACCGAACGGATTTTAACTCTTGAGATACTGTTTTAAAGACCTTTTTATTACCTTTAAACCTCCGACCAGAAAAAGAAAATCGGATTAAAATTAGATTTTTAACAAATTTTTGAAAATAGCAATTTTTTGAAATTTTTAGCGTTACTTAAAATGGTCCTAAAAATCAAGGTTATTAATTAGAGACTTGAAATTTTCACTGATAAAACTACTTAAAATTATAAAGAAAATAACGTTTGGTAAGTTAAAATCGGTTAACTGGGAGTCGATATACAGCCTGTCAAAGATAGGCTAAAAACGACCTTTTTGGGTCTTTGACGGGCCCTATCTAGGGCTCTAAGGCCCCTAGGGGGCTGTAACTCTCAGGATGACGTTTTCTCAATAGGTCCAATAACATACTAAAATTTGAAGAAAATCCGAGGACCCTCCCCACAAAATTCACCGAAAAGTAGAAATATTGCTCATATATATATATATATATATATATATATATATATATATATATATATATATATATATATATATATATATATATATGAAAGGAAACGGCAATTGCATTTTGTTTCACTTCGACCACCACCGATATTCTACACGACGTGTTTCGAGCTTATGTCAAGCTCTCGTCAGGAACATCTAGGTGGATGGTCGAGGTGTAAGAAAATGCTTTTGGCCTTTCTGGTAATAATAAAATAACCAGACTTCAGTACACTTGGTACGACATCTATATTAATTAAACGAAAAGATTTCTCTGGTATACAGAAGAAATCTTTTCCGTAGCGGACGCGAAAATGTAAATTTCAAAGTCTTCATAAAAGACGATGAACGACAAAAGACACCTCTTTGTGTCACATATTTGTATACAAAGCCACGTTATTCGCTACACATTCGTCAATAACGGAGAAGAACCGTGATATGAAAGGAAACGGCAATTGCATTTTGTTTCACTTCGACCACCACCGATATTCTACACGACGTGTTTCGAGCTTATGTCAAGCTCTCGTCAGGAACATCTAGGTGGATGGTCGAGGTGTAAGAAAATGCTTTTGGCCTTTCTGGTAATAATAAAATAACCAGACTTCAGTACACTTGGTACGACATCTATATTAATTAAACGAAAAGATTTCTCTGGTATACAGAAGAAATCTTTTCCGTAGCGGACGCGAAAATGTAAATTTCAAAGTCTTCATAAAAGACGATGAACGACAAAAGACACCTCTTTGTGTCACATATTTGTCTACAAAGCCACGTTATTCGCTACACATTCGTCAATAACGGAGAAGAACCGTGATATGAAAGGAAACGGCAATTGCATTTTGTTTCACTTCGACCACCACCGATATTCTACACGACGTGTTTCGAGCTTATGTCAAGCTCTCGTCAGGAACATCTAGGTGGATGGTCGAGGTGTAAGAAAATGCTTTTGGCCTTTCTGGTAATAATAAAATAACCAGACTTCAGTACACTTGGTACGACATCTATATTAATTAAACGAAAAGATTTCTCTGGTATACAGAAGAAATCTTTTCCGTAGCGGACGCGAAAATGTAAATTTCAAAGTCTTCATAAAAGACGATGAACGACAAAAGACACCTCTTTGTGTCACATATTTGTCTACAAAGCCACGTTATTCGCTACACATTCGTCAATAACGGAGAAGAACCGTGATATGAAAGGAAACGGCAATTGCATTTTGTTTCACTTCGACCACCACCGATATTCTACACGACGTGTTTCGAGCTTATGTCAAGCTCTCGTCAGGAACATCTAGGTGGATGGTCGAGGTGTAAGAAAATGCTTTTGGCCTTTCTGGTAATAATAAAATAACCAGACTTCAGTACACTTGGTACGACATCTATATTAATTAAACGAAAAGATTTCTCTGGTATACAGAAGAAATCTTTTCCGTAGCGGACGCGAAAATGTAAATTTCAAAGTCTTCATAAAAGACGATGAACGACAAAAGACACCTCTTTGTGTCACATATTTGTCTACAAAGCCACGTTATTCGCTACACATTCGTCAATAACGGAGAAGAACCGTGATATGAAAGGAAACGGCAATTGCATTTTGTTTCACTTCGACCACCACCGATATTCTACACGACGTGTTTCGAGCTTATGTCAAGCTCTCGTCAGGAACATCTAGGTGGATGGTCGAGGTGCAAGAAAATGCTTTTGGCCTTTCTGGTAATAATAAAATAACCAGACTTCAGTACACTTGGTACGACATCTATATTAATTAAACGAAAAGATTTCTCTGGTATACAGAAGAAATCTTTTCCGTAGCGGACGCGAAAATGTAAATTTCAAAGTCTTCATAAAAGACGATGAACGACAAAAGACACCTCTTTGTGTCACATATTTGTCTACAAAGCCACGTTATTCGCTACACATTCGTCAATAACGGAGAAGAACCGTGATATGAAAGGAAACGGCAATTGCATTTTGTTTCACTTCGACCACCACCGATATTCTACACGACGTGTTTCGAGCTTATGTCAAGCTCTCGTCAGGAACATCTAGGTGGATGGTCGAGGTGCAAGAAAATGCTTTTGGCCTTTCTGGTAATAATAAAATAACCAGACTTCAGTACACTTGGTACGACATCTATATTAATTAAACGAAAAGATTTCTCTGGTATACAGAAGAAATCTTTTCCGTAGCGGACGCGTAAATGTAAATTTCAAAGTCTTCATAAAAGACGATGAACGACAAAAGACACCTCTTTGTGTCACATATTTGTCTACAAAGCCACGTTATTCGCTACACATTCGTCAATAACGGTGAAGAACCGTGATATGAAAGGAAACGGCAATTGCATTTTGTTTCACTTCGACCACCACCGATATTCGCGTCAAATATTCGCGACATTCGCGTCCGCTACGGAAAAGATTTCTTCTGTATACCAGAGAAATCTTTTCGTTTAATTCATATAGATGTCGTACCAAGTGTACTGAAGTCTGGTTATTTTATTATTACCAGAAAGGCCAAAAGCATTTTCTTGCACCTCGACCATCCACCTAGATGTTCCTGACGAGAGCTTGACATAAGCTCGAAACACGTCGTGTAGAATATCGGTGGTGGTCGAAGTGAAACAAAATGCAATTGCCGTTTCCTTTCATATCACGGTTCTTCTCCGTTATTGACGAATGTGTAGCGAATAACGTGGCTTTGTAGACAAATATGTGACACAAAGAGGTGTCTTTTGTCGTTCATCGTCTTTTATGAAGACTTTGAAATTTACATTTTCGCGTCCGCTACGGAAAAGATTTCTTCTGTATACCAGAGAAATCTTTTCGTTTAATTAATATAGATGTCGTACCAAGTGTACTGAAGTCTGGTTATTTTATTATTACCAGAAAGGCCAAAAGCATTTTCTTGCACCTCGACCATCCACCTAGATGTTCCTGACGAGAGCTTGACATAAGCTCGAAACACGTCGTGTAGAATATCGGTGGTGGTCGAAGTGAAACAAAATGCAATTGCCGTTTCCTTTCATATCACGGTTCTTCTCCGTTATTGACGAATGTGTAGCGAATAACGTGGCTTTGTAGACAAATATGTGACACAAAGAGGTGTCTTTTGTCGTTCATCGTCTTTTATGAAGACTTTGAAATTTACATTTTCGCGTCCGCTACGGAAAAGATTTCTTCTGTATACCAGAGAAATCTTTTCGTTTAATTAATATAGATGTCGTACCAAGTGTACTGAAGTCTGGTTATTTTATTATTACCAGAAAGGCCAAAAGCATTTTCTTACACCTCGACCATCCACCTAGATGTTCCTGACGAGAGCTTGACATAAGCTCGAAACACGTCGTGTAGAATATCGGTGGTGGTCGAAGTGAAACAAAATGCAATTGCCGTTTCCTTTCATATCACGGTTCTTCTCCGTTATTGACGAATGTGTAGCGAATAACGTGGCTTTGTAGACAAATATGTGACACAAAGAGGTGTCTTTTGTCGTTCATCGTCTTTTATGAAGACTTTGAAATTTACATTTTCGCGTCCGCTACGGAAAAGATTTCTTCTGTATACCAGAGAAATCTTTTCGTTTAATTAATATAGATGTCGTACCAAGTGTACTGAAGTCTGGTTATTTTATTATTACCAGAAAGGCCAAAAGCATTTTCTTACACCTCGACCATCCACCTAGATGTTCCTGACGAGAGCTTGACATAAGCTCGAAACACGTCGTGTAGAATATCGGTGGTGGTCGAAGTGAAACAAAATGCAATTGCCGTTTCCTTTCATATCACGGTTCTTCTCCGTTATTGACGAATGTGTAGCGAATAACGTGGCTTTGTAGACAAATATGTGACACAAAGAGGTGTCTTTTGTCGTTCATCGTCTTTTATGAAGACTTTGAAATTTACATTTTCGCGTCCGCTACGGAAAAGATTTCTTCTGTATACCAGAGAAATCTTTTCGTTTAATTAATATAGATGTCGTACCAAGTGTACTGAAGTCTGGTTATTTTATTATTACCAGAAAGGCCAAAAGCATTTTCTTACACCTCGACCATCCACCTAGATGTTCCTGACGAGAGCTTGACATAAGCTCGAAACACGTCGTGTAGAATATCGGTGGTGGTCGAAGTGAAACAAAATGCAATTGCCGTTTCCTTTCATATCACGGTTCTTCTCCGTTATTGACGAATGTGTAGCGAATAACGTGGCTTTGTAGACAAATATGTGACACAAAGAGGTGTCTTTTGTCGTTCATCGTCTTTTATGAAGACTTTGAAATTTACATTTTCGCGTCCGCTACGGAAAAGATTTCTTCTGTATACCAGAGAAATCTTTTCGTTTAATTAATATAGATGTCGTACCAAGTGTACTGAAGTCTGGTTATTTTATTATTACCAGAAAGGCCAAAAGCATTTTCTTACACCTCGACCATCCACCTAGATGTTCCTGACGAGAGCTTGACATAAGCTCGAAACACGTCGTGTAGAATATCGGTGGTGGTCGAAGTGAAACAAAATGCAATTGCCGTTTCCTTTCATATCACGGTTCTTCTCCGTTATTGACGAATGTGTAGCGAATAACGTGGCTTTGTAAACAAATATGTGACACAAAGAGGTGTCTTTTGTCGTTCATCGTCTTTTATGAAGACTTTGAAATTTACATTTTCGCGTCCGCTACGGAAAAGATTTCTTCTGTATACCAGAGAAATCTTTTCGTTTAATTTATATATATATATATATATATATATATATATATATATATATATATATATATATATATATATATATATATATATCAAATAGATGAAATAGAGAATGTGGAAAAATCCCCTTACCAACAATTCACACATCCACCATTTCGGGCTGGGAAAAATTTTTCGAATAGAATCAAAGATCCAAACACCAGTTCTTAGAAATGTGTTTCGCCCTCTTCAACCTCTCTGGGCTCGTCGGTAAAGACAAGAGGTTGAATATCTTTAGACACATTCTAATCAAAAAACAACAAAAAAAAATATATATATATATATATATATATATATATATATATATTTATATTATATAAAAATGTATACCTGATATCGTGAAAATAAATACATTTCCAATAACATCTCCATAAATACAACATCTCTCTGGGATTAATTATCACCACCCATACAAAAAGCAAATGGTTGAATGTCATTTTTCTTTGATTTCAAAAATCTAATATGATCTTCGACTTCTTGCTGGGTCTTCCCGATGTAAGAATGATTATTGAAAATCTCTGATGGTATATTTTATTAGTTCGTACAAAATATCGATGTAGAACCCAAAGGATAACTGCATGTTAGCCATCTACAATTTATATTAATAATTATTATAAAAAAATAAATCTAAATCGTGAACATAGTTGTATTTTTGGGTATCACTTTTTTTTATAGAAATATTTTAATTTATCCTGAAAAAATTGCTAGATGTTGAGATGTTTATTTTTACTTTGATAGATACTACCGACTGCAAGAGCTAATAATATTTTTCAGTTATTTACGGTTTAATCACCTAAAGATTTAATTTACTATTTTTTTATAAGATTACGCCATTTAGAAATATTTTCAAATGGTTCCTATTTTCTTTTACCTATGTGTCGAATTAGCTTTTGAAAAAATTTACAGAGAACAAAAATTAATTAATACTGGATATGCAGGATTGAATAATGAAATAGGTACTTACATTCCGTAATGTCTTCAAAGGTAATCTTTTGAAATAAAAATTTATTTGTTTTATCCTTGATATGACTTTCACACTGAAGAAAGGAGATAATTCTTTCGAAATTGCTATCCCATCCATCAATAAGTCCATTTCCATTTCCAAATGCCACTCCAAAGTCGTCCATATCAATCTGCAAAAGTGGAAATAGAAGTACAACTTTTTTTATATAAATCCAACAAAATAATTTATAAATAGTTAAAAATATATGTAAATACATACCTTAGAAAAATCAACCAAATCACTAGTGCCAAACACCGCTCCTCAGAGTCTGCAGGGTTACTGTCTGCTAGGAGGCTGCAACTGTTGTCACGTGATTTTTTTACACCAATAAAAGCACTTATAGAGTTTTAAGAAATGTATCAGTTTATGTACAAGATCATTGCTACAATGAATTGATCATTGATTCAGGTATATTACATTAATACAATGATTGCGTTACATCAAAACAATGTATCGAGTTATTAATCAAAGTCGAAAATATTGATTTAATGTTACGAAAACATTAATTCAATAAACGAGTTCGTAATTTAAAGAACACTGTACATTAGTGCAACGTTTTATATTCATTAATTTAACCGCATAATCCTGATGTATAATTTCATATGTACAATTAACAAATTATTAGTATTATGAAAAAAGTAATTGGATAGATAAAAAGATTCATTGGATTAATGATTCTAGTCATTATTTTTTAATGAATAGAATTACATTGTAATAATGAATATGGTGATTACTTAATGACTACGTGTTTATAGTATTAACGAAATTTTCATTGAATCAATGTAAAAAAAGTCAATGATTAGCGTTCATTGGTACTATGTACAATATTTTTTTCAGTGAAGAACGAACAATCGCTCATCTCTAGAATTCTACACAAGGACAGGTGTAAGACAAGGTGGTGTTCTCAGTCCTTTGTTATTTATCGCTCTAATGGACGAAATTGCAAAAGAATTCAGGGGTAAGGTAAAAAGAACTACACTGGGGTGTATAAACTTCAACAAGTTTACGTGTCAGAGTTGATATATGCCGATGACCTGGTAATTGTGGCAAAATCAGAAAAAGACTTGCAAGTGAATGTGAATGTTTGGAATGAAGCCTTTAAGGAATTTGGGATGAAAATAAATATTGAATAAACGGAAGCTTTAGTAATATCGAAAACTCAAGAAAATATAAATGTAAAGCTGAATAATGAGACCATTACACAAGTAGAGGACTTCAAGTATCTAGGATCAACAATGAATGGGCAAGGAAATATAGAACCAGAAATAAACAGCAGGGTAATGAGTGCAACAAAATTATGCTATGCACTAAATAGAAGCTTTATTAGGAAGAAAGAAGTAAGCCTGAAAACAAAAATAAAAGTATTTCAAACTGTATACGAGCCGGTGCTACTCTACGGTAGTGAAACGTGGACAGTGAACGACAACATCCGTAGTAAAATTCAAGCATGCGAAATTTACGTGCGGTATCCGGGGTGACCAGACGTGATCGTATAAGAAATGAAGACATACGTGAAAGGTGCGGTGTTGGAAGGACCTTAGACAGACTTGAAACGAAACAGTTATCGTGGTTCGAACATATGGCGAGAATGAGTGAAGGTAGAACTGTAAAGAGGGTATGGAAAGCGGCATCTGACAACAAACGACGAAGAGGCAGGCCAGCAAGAACGTGGAACACAAATATTGGAAAGGCTTGCGTAAAAAGAAATATTGGGTGGAGAGAAGCAGAAAGACTAGCTACTGACCGAAAGGCATGGAGACATCCGATTTCTCCACTTACCTCGACACCGTAAGGTACAAGAGGACGGCTTACGTAAAGTAAGTAAGTAAATTTCGTAAACCGGCAACTTTAAGGAAAAATCCAAAAACAGGTCGATTTTTATTTTTAAATTATGATATTTTGGCATATACTAGTGACGTCATCCACCTGCGCGTAATGACTTTTTTAAATGAGAATAGGGATAGCTCATAACAAAAAAATGTATGTAATATATTTAATTCAAAATACATTTTACTGTTCTCCGAAAACAGAAAAAATGGTAATTTCACAAATAAACATTGCTTTTCGATTAAATTCAATGTTCAAGCCAGCTCCCGCCAGCCACCTGCATCTTGGAAGTTTGAACATTTAATTTAAGCGAAAAGCAATGTTTATTTGTGACATAAATATTATTTTCTGATTTCTGACAGCAATAAAATGTATTTAAAATTAAAATAATTACGTGAATTCTTCTTTTTTTTTTGTCAAATAATATAATTAAATTTTTTTTGGACATCCTGTTTAAATAATTATGTAAATTTTTATATTACTGAATAGAGAATTTAATAACTTTTCAAATGATCTAGCACACGATCCCTATTCTTATTTTAAAAAATCATCGATTACGTCATCACTCCCAGATGGATGATGTCACTAGTATAACATATATGCCAAATTATAATATTTAAAAATAAAAATCGACCTATTTCGGGATTTTTCCTTAAATTCGCCGGTTTACGAAATACCGAATTTATTCCTTTCATTTGCACCATACTGTATATTTGGTCCATATTCATGTTTTACTTATTCTACCATATCCTATATTTTGGTTCTGTCTGCATTTACTATCCCACATTAATTTTTTTTACTACTCAATCTAGTACCTACTGCTTTTCTGACGTCAATACGGCAATAGTAGGTGTAGTATATAGGTAGTTAGGTCTTCTCTTCTTCTTTTTTTCTTCTTCTTTTTGTGTAGACATGACTTTGTCTGTTTTTCAATGTGCCTCCAGTAGGTTGTCATTCCACCTTTTTCGTGGTCTTCCCACTGATCGTCTTCCAATTGGGGAACCGTCTCTCGCCGTCCTTACTAAATTAATTGTTGTCATTCGGCTTATGTGGTCATTCCATTCTACTCTTCTGTTTTTCACCCAGTTATTAATGTTGTCCACCTTGCATCTCCGTCGTATATCTGCACATCTAGCTCTATCCCATACTGTCTGGGGTAATTACACTGCCTGGGGTAATTGCGGGGCTACCACAGCCGGTCCCAAGCCCGGATAAAATATGGAGGGTGATTGGGAAGGTTAGGAACCTACCAATCGTACAAAAAGAATACTGCTCAAAGAAATAATGTGAAGCCTCGGAGGTAATTAGGTGCAATTTTAAATCCTTAAACTATCTACTTAATCTGAATGACTTTTGCAAATTTACAATTTTCTACGTTTTTATTGTTTCTTGTATGCCATCGTGTTCCTTTTTTTTTCTTCAGTTTTTTAGAATTGCATTTTTTTCTATTAACTTTTACACTTCCTGTTTTAATCTTAAAAATCTTAATACCTAATCTTAAATTCTGAAGCTATTTCTTTGTGGCATTTATGTAATTTATTATTCTAACTTTGAAATAAGGCACAATTTAACTTAAACAATGATTTTATTGAGGTTTCTACTTCCACCTCGGACATCGTTATCAAAATACAACATATTACTAAATTATACAAAAATGTTGTAGCTTAGTATAAACATTCTTCTAGTAATTTAATTTAATCTGATTCATTCATATCGGCAATTCAGACATACCTATATTATACATTTTAAAGTAGAAGACTTTAAAATGATATTGCCAATATTTATGAGTTGCATTCATGGGACGACTTTATTGAAATATAGTAGACGAAAAATAGTCGATTACATGAAATCAACTTTAACTTAAGAATATCATGTGATAGCATGTGATTATGTGAATTACCATAATAGAGATAAAGCAATGGGCTCTTCTTTATCTCCATTATTAGCTAATATACTTGTGGAGGATTTCGAAACTAGTATCATTTTTAAACAAACTTTAAAACCCACAGTATGGTGGAGATATTATGTAGATGAGGTATTCTCAATATGGTCTCATAGGTCAGAATTGTTGGACACATTCCTAAATATTATAAACTATTAATAAGAGGTACTAAAATTTACAATGGAAAAGGCATATAATAACACCCTGCCTTTCCTCGATGTTTTAGTCTCAAAGAAGGATACTGGATATGAGACTCGAGTGTATAGAAAACGAACATACACCAACATACAGGGTGTCCCGAAAAGATTGGTCATAAATTATACCACATATTCTGGAGTCAAAAAGAGTTCGATTGAACCTAACTTACCTTAGTACAAATGTGCTCATAAAAAAAGTTACAGTCCTTTGAAGTTAGAGAATGAAAATCGATTTTTTTCAATATATCGAAAACTATTAGAGATTTTTTATTGAAAATGGGCATGTATCATTTCTTAAAACAAAATTATATTGAGATTTTTCCACACTATAAAAATTTTATGGGGGATTTGTTCCCTTATACCCCCCCAAACTTTTGTCTACGTTCCTATTAATTCATTATTCTGGTACCATTAGTTAAACACAACATTTTTAAAACTTTTTTTCCTCTTAGTATTTTTTCGATAAGCGAGTTGTTATCGAGATGCGGCTTCTTGTTTAATATATTTACATAAAAATTGTATGGGGGTTTTGTTCCTTTAAACCCCCCAAATGTTTGTGTACGTTCCAATTAAACTATTGTTGAGGTCCCACTAGTTAAACACAGTGTTTTTAAAACTTTTTTGCCTCTTAGTCTTTTTTTGATAAGTCACCTTTTATCGAGATGTGGCTTCTTTTTCAAAATATACCTAAAAATGTAAATTATAAATAAATTTTCAGATTATCAACAGATCTCTATAATCGTACTTAACCATATACAAATATGTGGTGGATTCGACAAATATTCAAATTATCTCGATAAACACTGGCTTATCGAAAAAGTACTAAGAGGCAAAAAAGTTTTAAAAACATTGTGTTTAACTAATGGTGCCACAATAATAATTTAGTTGGAACGTACACAAAAGTTTGGGGGGATTTAAGGGAACAAAACCCCAATAAAATTTTTATGCGGTGCTCAAATTTCACTTTAATTTTTTTTTAAGATGCTGCTGCCATAAGAATGTTACATGTCTATTTTCAATAAAAAATCTCTAAGAGTTTTCGATATATGAAGAAATATCGATTTTAATTTTGTAACTTCAAAGGGATGTAACTTTTTTTGGGTGCACTATTGTATATAGGTAAGTGAGGTTGAATCAACCTATTTTTGGCCCCAGAATTTGTGGTATAATTTATGACCAATCTTTTCGGGACACCCTGTAAATCTAAATTACAAATCAAATCACATCAACGTTAAAAAGGGAATCATTAAATCCTTATATGACCCAGAGCCAAAATTACTTGTTCTAACGAAAATTAATTCTTAGAAGAAAAACAATTGTTATCATCTGTTATTCTCCTTTGTCCTTGATAAATAAGGAATTGTCAAGATTGGATGGAATGAAACAGAACAACTTAGAACGGAATCCTATAACATTCACAAGAAATAATACTAGGAAAATATCAATACCATATATTTATATAAAGGGACTATTCGAGAGACTTAAAACAATAGGAAATAAATTCACCATTTCAACAATATTCAAGATAACAAACACATTGAGATCTATTTTGTCTAAAACTAAACCTAACAATGAACAAGAAAGAACAAAGAATTGTATTTATAAAATACCTTGTGAATGCGAACAGTTCTATTTAGGTGAAACATCAAGACCATTAAACGTTAGAATAAGTGAACATCAGTCTTATATTAAAAATAGAAAATGTGATAGAACTCAAATATGTCAACACGCATGGGACAATGAACATAGAATTCAGTGGAAAGATTCAAGTATAGGCCTGAAAGAAACAGATAGTAAAAAGAGAAAAATCAAAGAAGCGGCTCTATTTATGCTAAATGAAACCAATTGTATCGCAAATTCCTCGCAAAGAGGAAGTCAATAGAAAGAAAATAATACCACGATTAGTAAGTCAATAACATATGGAGGATAGTACATAATTTAAATTTTAGTATTATTTAAATATCTATGTATTATGAATATTATGTGTAATTTAAAATAACATACATATAAAATCAGAGTTTGGTGTTAGTTTTGGAGTAACACGAGAATTTTACTGTCACCATTGCATGTGGTTGTCTTTTTAAAGACAAATCACATGCTTTTATTTTTTTGTGACGGATATTCTTGGGATAAAGTTGATTTCATCTAATCGAGTGAACTATCTTTCAATAAAGCCGTCCCAGGAAGGCAACTCATGAATATTGGCAATATCATTTTAAAGTCTTCTACTTTAAAATGTATAGATAATGGGATGCAAGGGATAGTGATGCGCAACGTATAGCCTCTCCTATCCAACTGTCAACCTCACCTGCCCGCGTGATGATCTTGATTATAGTCATCCGGTACATCCTGCTAGATAACAAATGAGGCTCTGACGTCCGAGTGATTTCCGGTATAAGCAATCCCCCACTTACTGACCAACGGCTTAGGGTGGATGAGTTGGTTAGTGGTAGGGCTCACCAACTCTTTTGTCCTGGGGTTGAGAAATCAGCCCCGAAGGCGGATGAATCAACAAATAATGGTCAACGGCACAAGAATGCAGAAGGCAAAGGGGAACCTCTGCATTAACGGCTCATAGAGCACCCCCAGGAAAACCACCATAGAATTGACACTTCAACTGCAAACCGTTACTAATCATGGAAAGCGGAGGTTAAGATTCGGCAGGAGAGGAGAAACATATTTATACCACGAGGCCTCTCAGGTCGTAAACATGCGAAAACCTCGTGAAGAAATCCTAAAAATAAATAAATCTAATTTTAGAATGTGCACATGGAATGTGAGAAGTCTATTTGCGGCTGGGAAACTTGACAACGCAATTCAAGAAATGAAAGGAATGAAAATAGGTCTACTGGGAATCAGCGAAATGAGATGGCCAGAGTCAGGAACGCCAGAGGAGTAAAAAGAACGAATGTGTACTATATTATTCCGGTAACAACACAGAAGACCCGCATCACAAAAATGGTGTATTTTTTTATGGCTTTGGCAGTTTGCCATACAGCCAGTTACATGTTTTTTTTAATCTCATTAGGAGCAGTAAAAAGTTTATGAATTATTTGCAATTGAATAGACTAGAATAGATAAATTTAAAGTTGGAAATCAATACAACAGTTAGTGAAAAGAAGAGAAAATTTATATATATACAGTGGAACCCCGATAAGTCGGCCCCCGATAACCCGGAAGTCCGGCTAACCCGGACCGATTTTCATCAGATAAACATTTTGATTTTCAATATTTTGTATTTTTCAATTTAATTGTGGCTTATTTCCAATCAAAATAGTTAATTATCAGACAATCCTTTCAACAATAAAAGTATATGTAATATAATATTTGAGAGATAATATGTCTAGACTCTCTGTGTCGTGTACTTATGTGTGTAATTTGAACACGAGATTAAAAATTACTCATAGTACACGCCGCAGAAACAACAGCCAGCTGTCTGTAGTATCTATTCCTTTTTATTTCAAACTGTCAGCATTGTTTAGGAAAGACTATTTAAAAAATTCTTTTATAAACAATGGTCTTTAGTATTGTGTGTCTTGTATTGTTTGGGTTTGGTGTTTTTTTTAGAATTGTAATGAGTAGGTAATATGTACTGTGCATATTTATAAAAATATTTCATGTTATTTCAATTCTAACGGAGTTTATCTGTAAGTATACCGTATTTTATTAATTTTTACCATATTCTCCGGCTATCTCGGATTTTCGATAACCCGGATCGGTCGTGGTCCCGATTAATCCGAGTTATCGAGGTTCCACTGTACACACACATTAACATGGGTCACATGCTTCACGTCCAGGGGCCCATCAGGACATTATAATATAAAACATACACAGGAAAACTAGGCCACGGTAAATAGGATTAAACATATAAAGGAGAGAAAACAAAGGTAAACAGTAAAAACAAATTATTATTATTTTTTTTTTCCAACTAAAGAAAAATATTATATTTGGCCAAAAAATCGATTATGCAGTCGTAAATTAATCTATTTTGAGTCGCTAGAGCAGATAAAACGTTAAACGGAGATTTACCGGTAATATGAACTATATTATTATATAATAAGGTGGATTCCAGATTATTTTTGACACAACCAAAAATTACATGATCTAGGTCGCGTTATACTCCACATTCCACACAGTTTTTACTCTCAACCACATGAATTCTTTCAAGATGAACAGGAAAGCAAGCATGTCCAAATTTTAGCCTATATTATAGTTGTTATATAACGCCTAGGGACATTATAGGTTCTATGCCAATGTGAAGCAGGGACAGTTGTGTGTAAAGAAGTGTATCTATTTGGGTTGGTAAAGCAAAACTCAGACCATAGGTCACTCCATTTATGTTTCATGGCTGCCTTACGTGTGGCAACCAAATCAGAAATACTTGGTAGATATTCTGTGGTATCCCCTGAATAAATACTTAATTTGGCTAATTGGTCCACATGCTCATTATGTTTAATCCCACTGTGTGCTTTGGCCCATATAAACATCACATTTTTTTATTTTCTTTAAATTGTTTCACCAATTTTTTAATTAATATTATATAGGGATTGGAGTATGTGGTTGGAAAAATAGGTTGGTTAATAGCTGTGAGAACTGACATCGCATCTGTAACAATAATAACGGAGGATTCCCTGTTAGAAACAAAAACTAGGGCTTGATATATGGCAATTGCTTCCGCACTAAATATGGAAATATTTGCTTTTAATTTGAACATTTTTTCTACCTTTTCCATGGGGATGTAAAAGGCACATCCTGTACCGTCTTCTGATTTGGAGGCATCCGTGTAGATAGTACTGTGGTAATCCCAATTGGATAAGATGCTTGTTATAATGTTGTTATTTGCTCTTCCAGTGTTTACATAATTTGGTTTAATAAATTTAACGTCATAAAAAAATGTTACAAAATCATTTATATCTGTGTGTGATTTTAAGTTAATAGCTTCATCAGCAGAAACTGTGTTTTCTCTAAGAGCTTCACATAGGGTTGGAGAGTTTTTCTTTATCCAATATTTATTCGTTAAATCATAATTGTTTAAATTTATTAATTCGGTATAAAGGAAAGTGTTCTGGTGTTTAATTTTCAGTAAAAATTTTTCGGCCAGGAAATGTCTTCTAAGAGAAATTGGAGGCTCAAGTGCTTCAACATAAAGGGGCTCAATAGGAGTTGTCTTCATGGCACCAAGACAGATCCTCAGACACTGGTTTATAAATATGTTTAATTTGTTTAATAAGTTCTTGCTGGCAGATCCATATAACCAACATCCATAATCTACGATAGAGCGAATGTACGTCCTATAAAAAATTAAGGAAGTCTGAACATCTGTTCCCCACCAAGTTTTAGTTGTCATTTTCAGAAAGTTTAGGCCTTTTTCACATCTATTTAACATATATTCTATGTGAAATTTCCATGTGAGTTTGTCATCCAGTATAATGCCCAAATACTTAACTACCTTTTTAAAAGGAATTTTTCTCTGTTTTACTATAAATGTTTCTATATTGGGAATATTATATCTACTGAAAATGGTCATTGCTGATTTTGTGGTCGACAGTTGAAGGTGGTTTTCTTCCAACCATATTTCTACAACATTGTAAGTATCCATTAAAAATCCAAAAGCTTCATCTCTCTTCTTTGTTTCGCAGTATACGCTGAAGTCATCTGCATATTGGATAATCTTAAAAGGATATTTTTCCAACTTTAATTTATGTAGGTCAGCTGTGTATAAATTGAAAAGCAAAGGACTTAAGACAGCTCCTTGTGGAATTCCTGTAAAAACATATCTTGGGCCTAATAAATGGTTGTTAAAATCCCTGACATAAACATGTCTTTCTGAATATAATCTGATAATAGCATATACTATTGCCTTAGGAATTTTAAAATCAATAATCATTTTTTTACTCAAAATATTTAAGCTTAAGGTGTCATATGCTTTCTCAATATCAATAAAAATTGTTGGAAGATAGTTATTTCTAGAGAAATTATTTTGAATATTTGTTACTAAGGTTGTAAGTGCATCTAGCGTACCGTCTCCTCTTTTGTATGCAAATTGATAGGCCGTAAGCAGGCCTTTTTTATGTAGCCACCATTCTAGCCTATGTTTTATCATACGTTCGAAAGTTTTTTGCACATATGATAGCAGAGAAATCGGTCTATACGAATGGGCCAAATTAGGGTATTTACCTTGTTTAGGAATCGGTGTGATTATAATTTTTCTAAAGTCTTCAATGCATTCACCTGCAAGCATCTCATCAAAAATTTGTAGAAGAAACCTTTTTGCTATAATTGGTAGGTTCTCTAACATTGGATACTTTATTTGATCAAAACCCGGGCAGTACATTTTTTATTTATTAAAGCATAATTTAGTTCATTAATGTGAAAATTATTTGCCAAAAAATGATTTTTATCTAAGAACGTTTGTTCGATATTTACAGTGGAAGGAACAGTCTGGGGGCTACATGATTAAAAAACTCATCTATTAATCACCATTATGTGGCTTACCCAAATTTATTGTTTTACGATTCATTTTTTTTGCTTGTTTCCATATCATGCTCGCTGGAGTATTTTTGTTGAGATTGGAACACCATTCAATCCAACTTTTTTAGCTTTTTCTTTTAATGTTCGTTTAGTAAGTGCCATACATTTTTGGTAAGCAAGAAAATTATCTTTTGTGGGGGTTTCTTTGTATACTCGCAGTAAATGTTTTCTTTCAGAAATTATGTTGTCACATTCTGCATCCCACCAAGGTGAAGGTGTTCGATTTTTGCACTTAAATGGTCTGTATTCTTTTAAAGTTCTTTGTGCTGCATTATTTATACAATTGATTAAGAATGCATATTTTTCTTTGGTGGTTGGATATTCTGCATCAGTAAAATTATAAAAGTAGTCTTCCACAATCTCTTTATATTGCTCCCAATTAGCTCCTTTTAGGTTCCATCTATATCGCGGAACTGTGATATCCTGCGGAATTTGTTGCATTGTAAGAGTTATTTTTATCATAAAATGATTCGATCCTAGTGTGTCAGAGTAAACTGCCCAATCTATATCACTAGCTACATCCGAGGAGCAAAAGGTAACATCTATCATAGAATCATTGCAGCCTGGCCGGGTAATGCACGTAGGTTCGCCCGTATTCATAACTACAAAATCACAATTATTACTTGCTTCAATGAGTTGTTTACCAATAGAATCGTTTTTATGCGATCCCCAGGTAGAATGATGCGCATTAAAATCCCCACTAATAATACATGGAGTTGAAAATTGCGAAAAGATATTTACCCAATCAGTCGTGTTGGTTTTAATGTCCGGTGCCCTATAAACGGAAATTATACTTAAAATTTTTTTGTTGAATTTAATATTAATACCACAAATAAGAAGGTCGACATTAAAATTGGAAACTATGCTTGATTCTAGGTGTGAAATCGATTTTTTGACCAAAATGCAAACTCCAGAAAAACCATCTTGTCTATCCTTACGAATTACATTATAACCTACAAAACTATATACTTTGTTGGGTTTAAACCATGTTTCACTTATTATTGCCACATCAATATTATTATCTACAAGATAATGCATTAAACTATTTTTATTGGAAACAGCAGAACGTGCGTTCCACTGACAAATATTTAATGTCTTTAGTAATGGAGTGAAGGTTACTTTTTACATGTGTCCTCCAACACTTTATTTATTCTTGTTTGAATTAAATCATTATTTAAATTTTTTATATCTTTAATAGTATGAATACTTTTTAAAAAATCAACTATAAAATCTGCAATTGACTTTACAATGTTTTTATTATTTAAATCTTGATAAGTTGGTGGATTATTATTTCGATGCAGTGGTTGATTAGGGCCAAACTGAAAAGGGAACATCGGTTGTGGAGGAGGAGTGTCATTAGAAATTCGACGTTTTTTATTGTTGTTGCCGGTAGGACTACGTGTAGGATGTGTGGGCAAAACATAATTGCTATTTTCCTTAAAATTGGAGTGTAAAAAGGAGTTAGAATTTCCAGACCTGGATTCAACTGCTGGTAAAGGCGGAAAATTTTCGTTGGACAAAATAGAAAAACTATTTTTAACAGATATTCCCGAATAAGACATTTCATATTTTTCTCTTGCTTCAATAAAGGAAATATTCTCCACAACCATAATATTCTTAATTTTACGTTGTTTCTCATAATGCGGACATTTTCTTGAAATGGAAACATGGTCATTAGTTTTGCAATATATACAGCGAATTTCTGAATCGTTACAAACGTGATTTTCGCCTTTTACGTTACTACATTTAATGCACAATTCCTCAACCTTTTTACAGTTCCCGGAAATGTGTCCAAAAAGCAGACACCGGAAACATTGAGTAATTCTGCTGAAAAACCGCTCTACCAAAAAATAAACACTATTTATTGAAATATAATTGGGTAAAAAATTCCCTTCAAAGGTTACAATAACGGTTTTTTTGGAGACATGCTGTATATCACCATCCTTTTCTATTCTACGATGTGTACGTTTAACATCAACTACTGTTGCGGGAGATGTTATATTATCTAAAATATATTTCGTATCGTATTGAGTATCAACATCTCTTATCAAACCCTTAATTTCCAATAAATGATTTGGTATAAACGCTACAAGATCATTTTCTGATAAAAGAGGATTGTTTACTAAAGCATTGGCATCAGAACATGTTTTTAGAAAAACTTTTATTCTATTTTTTCCAACGCTTCGAATTTGAATAATATTCTTAACGTTCAATTTCTTATGTAAAAGATCTGCCACATATAAAGGATGTAAACGACCTGCATTTTTAATATTTTTCCGTTCGATATAAACACAAATATTGTTCAAATTATACTTATCTCCATTCCTTAGGTTAAAAAGTTTAGGTAATTTGTTTTGTTTATGAATATCCTTTTCATTATCACTAATGAGCTGACGACTGGTTCCAGCTGTTGCTTCAGAACAAGCAGTGGTATCCATCTCTTGTACGGGGACCGATTCATAATTCGCATCACTTTTAGAGTTATTTACACTCACTGTCTGATTAATCGTTACACCTAACGGCGTCTTTATATTTACAGCTTCCCCCATTTAGGGGAGCTATTTACACTCCGTACACTTTATCGCAAAAAGAGTTTAAACTAGTTTACAAAGTAAAAATTAAATAATTAATAGCCGATATCGGTAATTATCACTGGTTTTGTTGATAGAAATACGTCCGGTACCTAGCAAGTCTATCACGATACTGCAAAAATGGTGTAGGTATATTAGTAACATCAGAACTGAGTAAATATGTGACCACTTTCGTACTAGTCTCGGATAGAATAATATTACTCCAAATACATACTCAACCATTTAAAACTAACATACTTCAAATCTATGCCCCGACTGCAGATAGAAAATATGACGATGAAGTCGAGAAGTTGTATAATCAGATCCAAGACATCTTGTAGAAACTTAATAAACACGAAATTTTATATATTATAGGCGACTTCAATGCAAAAATTGGGGAAGGTCAACGAGGTCAGACTGTAGGTCCTTATGGTCTTGGACAACCTAACGATCGAGGCCAGAGATTGTATGAATTTTGTAAAGAAAACGATATGATCATTGCAAACACCTGGTATAAACTACCCAAGCGACGACTATACACTTGGAAAGCCCCATTTGATGATGGCAGTAACCCTGAGTTTTCAAGAAATCAAATAAACTATATACTTGTAAATGAGCGTTTCCAAAATGCCGTCAAAAAAGTCACTACATTTCCTGTGGCAGATATTAGATCTGATCATCAATCACTTGTAGCAGATATGAAACTAAGGTTAAAACGAATTCAGCGACAAAAACCAAAAACCAAGGTACTTAACTTTGACGATGTAAACATAAAACCTAACCAAAAACGAATAACCATTTTCAATTTTGTTGCAATACGAAACTACAGCCGCATCATCATTCCAGTTCAATCAGAGAGTGCAGCAAGCACCCCTACCGGTTTCGAAACTTATTAGTCTCTCATCAAGAGGCACATATGCTGCTCTCTCTGTCCCAACTAGAACAAACCCCGGCGTACAGTTATGGATTGCAACGAACGAAATGGCAGGGATGCCCTAGAGGCAACTGCTATCAAAAAACTAAGTTTTCAATCTAATAGCACATAAAACAAAGTCCAAAAATGTTATTCTACATCCTACCAGACTGAAGACAATGGGAACCTTCTCTGGTAACACCTCCGAGGCTTCTACAATTTGCAAGCCATAACGGATGCCGAGACTAAGGAAGATGAGGGAATTTAACAATTTATAATTCACGTCCCATCTGCTCAGCGCGGTAAAGTCCCAACGAGAATAGTTCCCTTCGTACTCCAATCGGAGTAAATATGTAAATCAAAAATGAATAACCATTTTCAATTTTATTGCAATACGAAACTACAGCCGTGTCATCATTCCAGTTCAATCAGAGAGTGCAGCAAGCACCTCTACCGGTTTCGAAACTTATTAGTCTCTCATCAGGAGGCACATATGCTTCTCTCTCTGACCCAACTAGAACAAACCAGAGAAGGTTCCCATTGTTTTCAGTCTGGTATAATGTAGAATAACATTTTTGGATGTTGTTTTATGTGCTATTAGATTGAAAACTTAGTTTTTTGATAACAGTTGCCGCTAAGGCATCCCTGCCATTTCGTTCGTTGCAATCCGTGACTGCACGCCGGGGTTTGTTCTAGTTGGGTCAGAGAGAGGAGCATATGTGCCTCCTGATGAGAGACTCATAAGTTTCGAAACCGGTAGAGGTGCTTGCTGCACTTTCTGATTGAACTGGAATGATTATGAGGCTGTAGTTTCGTATTGCAACAAAATTGAAAATGGTTATTCATTTTTGATTTACATATTTACTCCGATTGGAGTACGAAGGGAACCATTCTCGTTGGAACTTTACCGCGCTGAGCAGATGGGACGTGAATTATAAATTGTAAAATTCCCTCATCTTCCTTAGTCTCGGCATCCGTTAAGGCTTGCAAATTATAGAAACCTCGGAGGTGTTACCAGAGAAGGTTCCCATTGTTTTCAGTCTAGTAGGATGTAGAATAACATTTTTGGATGTTGTTTTATGTGCTATTAGATTGAAAACTTAGTTTTTTTTTATAAAACATAACATTAAAAGAGAATTTAACAATAGAATAAAAAACATCGGAGAACAACTAGAAGATATGGAAGAACTATGGAGTGAATTTAAAAATCAAGTTAACGAAATCTCCACAAACAATGATCATAGAAAAAACTTAATCAAGAAAAATAAATGGATGATAGACGTCATCTTGAAATTGATGGAACAACGACGACTGATCAAATCTAATGAAACAGAATATAGATACGTTCAGAGCAGAATAAAAAAGGGGATCAAATTAGCCAAAGAAAAATGGATGAGAGAAAGGTGCGACGAAATGGAGGATGTGATACCTAGACACGACTTATTTAATGTGCACAAAAAACTAAAAGAAATAAGTAACATATTAAAAAAACGAGTTCCCTCTGTGCTCGTTGACAATAATAAAATTATTTTAAATAAGCACGAAATAAGAAAAGAATGGCAACTGTATATATCAGAGTTGTTTGAAGATGACAGGAATAATGTTGCCGAATTCTACCACAACTGTATTGATGGCCCAGAAATTATGAAATGAGAAGTAGAACACGCTATAAATAGTGCTAAAATTGGAAAAGCTTGTGGTATCAGATAATAGACCAACTGAGTTGCTGAAACTAGTAGAGGATGATAACATAAAATTAGTAGTAAAACTTTTTAATTCAATATATAACACCGGAGTGATTCCCACAGATTGGCTCATATCCATCTTTGTCGCAATACCTAAAAAACACAATGCGGGAAAATGCTCAAGATATCGATTAATTAGCCTAATGAGCCACACTCTTAAGATTTTCCTAAGAATACTTCACAAGAGAATTAGACGCAAATGCGAAGAAGATCTCGAAGATACCCAATTTGGTTTTAGAAATGCTATGGGTACCAGGGAGGCACTTTTTGCGCTTAAAATCCTATTACAAAAATTCCGTGATCAAAGAAAAGATGTATTTGCATGTTTCGTGGACTACGCAAAGGCATTCGATAAAGTACATCATGTAAAATTAATGCAAATACTGAAAAATATCGGAATAGGTAGATGACAAAGATATTCGTCTCATTAAAAATTTGTACTGGAATCAAACTGCTACGGTCAAAATTGGGGATAACTACACCGATGAAATCTCCATACAACGAGGAGTCAGACAAGATTGCATTGTGTCACCAACATTGTTTAATGTTTACTCGGACCAGTTATTTAAAAAGGCACTTGAGACAGCCATAAGGAATAAAAATCAACGGAGAACTACTTAATGTGAAAAGATATGCAAACGATACAGTAATTCTGTCAGATAATATTGAAGGTCTCCAAATTCTGCTTGATAGTATTCACGAGGTAGGAGAGGAATTAAGGGATTAAAATAAACTTAAACAAAACCAAATGTTAAACTTGGGATGTAGGGTAACATTATGTTATTCTATATGCCATTCGTACATATGCGCCTCCTGATGAGAGACTAATAAGTTTCGAAACCGGTAGAGGTGCTTGCTGCACTCTCTGATTGGACTAGAATATGGTGCGGCTGTAATTTCGTTTTGCATTTCTTTGCAATAATCATCTCAGTTTAGAACTAAGACAAAGAATGGTCAAGTGCTATATTTGGTCCGTACTTTTGTATAGTGCAGAAGTGTGGACGCTAAAAGTATCGATCATCAACAGAATTAAAGCATTGGAAATGTGGATTAATAGACGGATGCTGAAGATACCCTGGACAGCAAGAAAAACTAACGAAGAAGTACTAAGGAAGGTCAACAAAGATAGAGAACTGCTAAAGACTGTTAACACTAGAAGCACCAGCATTTTTGCATACCTAGAAGCAACGCAGCGATCAAAATGACGGGTATTAGAATTTTCTATTGCCAGCCGTTTTTGAATTCTTTTTTACTTGATAAAAACCTATATTGAGTTAATAACTAATAATAAAAGACATATTTAATTAATTTAAATAAATTATTTCACTTTCACCTGCTACGTCTTCTCTGTTGTTTTTTGTGGTGTTGAATCGTGGACCTTGAACAAAGATATGTACAGAAAATTGGAAGCATTCCAAATGTGGCAATATCGGAGAATACTTAAAATCACGTGGACTGGCCGAGTCACAAATGAGGAGGTCCTCAGAAGAATAAAGAAGAACCGAGAAGTACTGACCACCATCAAATCTCGAAAGTTACAATACTTCGGACACACTATGCGAAATGAATCCAGATATACCCTTCTAGAAGCCATCCGGTAAGGAAAAATATTTGGAAAACGGGGCCCATGAAGAAGAACATCCTGCGCATAAGGTAAAAATTGCCATGATGGTCGCCAACATTCGTCACGGATAGGCACATCAAAAAGAAGAATATGCTCAAAAATATTATATACCTAAGTGAATATATAAATAGAAGCTAGTGAAGCTACTAATATAATATAGTTTTTAACCTGGTGTACTAGGGCTATTGTGAAGTAACTCCCATCCTATGGTGACGATGGAGGAATTTTCTAAACTGCTTCCGCGAATTCCTTTTACCCGGTTGGTAATAACTCTTGAAGAGGTATTGGAGTCTGCATTTGAAGTTAAAGCAGAAGTACTGAGCATCTCCTCAATCTCAACTTCATCTTCAGAATCGCTACCCGATGAATGTCCTTGATCAGCTTTATCAGGCACATACTCGTCATCTTCATTATTGGATACATGTTCATCACATAACTCTACTTCAGATTCATTATCTGACAAATTCTGTAACCACTCCAATAGTTATGCTCAGTCGAATATCGACGAGACATGATAACAGCAGAAAGGAGAAAGATCACAATGAAAAATCAAAATACCTATTCAGCACGCACTTGCAAAGAATATACTCAAATTACCTAATTACACATGTTTTCGATCCATTTTATACATAAAATAAGTAAAAACTTCCCAGAAAAGTAGAACAAAAAGTAGAATACCTTGTCATTACTACCCCATTTTTCTAGGTAGACATCAACTATATTCAAAATGTAATTATACTGTAACATTATCTGTAAAAGAGAAATTATAATCCTCAAATAAATATTAAAGTCCCAAATTATAAATTTTGTAAAATAAATATGAATGAGTGATATAGAGGGTCAAAAAGAGAAAGCAGTCAAAATGACTGCTTTGGTGCTTCTAGGTAGACATTAGCATATCTTAAAAAGTAATTCCGCAAGTAGCTGTAAAAGAGAAATTATAATCTTCAAATAGATCTAGGAAAAGTCATAAATTATCAAGTTTCTAAAATAACTTTGAATGAGTAAAACAGTGTCAAAAATAGAAAGCAGTCAAAATGACCGCTCTGGTGCTTCTAGTGTTAAACATCGAAAAATGTCTGGGACATATAGTGAGGGGAAGTCGATTTAAAATATTACAACTGATCCTGAAAGGCAAAATAGAGGGCCGTAGAGGTGTAGGAAAAAAACAAGTTTCTTGGTTAAAAAACATTCGTGAATGTACTCAGATATCAAATGCATGACAATTATTCCATATTGCAGAATATCGTGAAGCCTTCGCAATGGTGATCGCCAACGTCGGATAATTCTGATATTACACGTAAAGAAGAAGATAATATATGTCTGAATTGCCAATATGAATAAGTTAGATTGAATTAAATTAGTAGAAGAATATTTTGTATTTTGATAGCGACGTCCTAGGTGGAAGTCAAAACGTCAATAAAATCATTTTTTAAGTTAAATTGTGCCTTATTTCCCATTTAGAATAATAAATCTTAAATTCATTGATTGCATCTCTACTGCATCTCAATACAACTGAGAAACAACTCAGATGATGCGATCGTGTATAGCGGATGTTCTGAGTTAATGGTAGGGGAGAACAAGCGGAAACTTTTGCAGTTACTCGAGTGCGTCAGATTATCACAAGGGGAGAAACCTTGCACCCTGTAAATGTACCCCCACCATATATTGGATCTCAATACAGAGAAGTTCGTTAAGGAATGGATACCTACATGGTTAATTCTCAAAATAACTTCACTTTAAAACATCAAAAAAATACTCTCTCGATAAAAATATAATTTACCGCTTGTTCATGATTAAAACCAATTAGCCCAGTAAATGAACGGGAAATTCGACGATACCGTGTAATTTTCAGGGGCAACTCCGAATTGCATGAAATTTTGGATTTAGGTTCTACTTACACTCCACTTAAAAGTTGAAATTGTGCCGTTGGTTGCTTTTACTTGGGGGGTGACAGTCACCCCTTCTCGGGGGTGAAAAAACATACGTTCAACATAAGACTGGAAATGGATAAATTGACTGATTTTAAGCAACTTTTGTTCTATAGAGTTTTTCACGTAAGTCAATACTTTTCGAGTTATTTGCCATTGAAAATGTTGGTTTTTCGACAAAAAAACTACGTTTTCAGACGGTTTTTCGCAAATAACTCAAAAAGTCAATATTTTATCGAAAAATGTCCTTAGCAAAAGTGTAGCTTATAAAAGACCCAAAAAAATGGTGTATCAGTAAAGTCTGTCAATCAAATAAAAACAAAGTTGTAGCTCATGAAAATTATGTTCTTATTCGTCTAATTCCAAATCGAATATTTCAAGGTGAAATCACCGAAAAATTAAGCACTTTTCGGGTAAAACCCATTTAAACTTTTTTAAAGTGTTTATAAAAAGCTTTGTTTTAATTGTAAACAAAAGTTTTAGCATTAAAAATAAGCGAGTTACGCTCAAAATAAAGTTGGTCCTCTTTTTTTTTGAAAAAATCATGAAAATCTCGCCGTGTTTAGCTCCCCAAATGCAATTAATCGCTACCGATTTACAAACAATTTACTTACCTATCTATTTTTTATATGATCTGTCAATCTCACCGGTTTAAAGTGTTTATTTTTGAAAGGGTTATAATTGAGAAAGCTTGAATGGGTCACTAATCACAAGTGTATGCAAATTTTGAACAGCCATATCTTAACCTATTTTTGTCTTACGGAGAAACAAAATGAAACTACCATATTTATAACAGCAAAACCTACATTTTTTTACTCTTTAAGATTTTTCTTATCACTAATACTTTTTAAGTTATTTTGAAAAAATGAAATTTTTCAAAAATTTTTAGAATTTTTTTTTACTTTAAAAACAAATGTTTTCAAAAATAAGCACTTCGAACCAATCAAACTTACAGATCATATAAACAATACACATATAGTTAAAATAGATGATAAAGCCAAACGATTAATTTCATTTAGGGTGCTAAATAGAGGGAGGTTTTTACGATTTTTTTACCAGAAAAAAGGAGCCAACTTTTTTTTCGGTATAACTCGTTTATTTTTGATGCTGTAAACTTCTGTAAAAAAACAAATAATAAGCTTTTTTCGATACTTAAAAAATGTTAATAAGGTTTTCCCGAAAAACGCTTCATTCTTCGGTGATTTCGCGTTGCATTATTCGATTTGGAATTGACGAATAAGAACGTATTTTTCATGAGCTACAACTTTGCTTTTACTCAATTTGTAGACTTTACTGGTACACCATTTTTTTTCGTTTTTTTATAGGCTACACTTTTGTTAAAAATATTTTTTTCGATAAAATATTTACTTTTTGAGTTATTTGGGAAGAACTGTCTGAAAACGTAGTTTTTTTGTCGAAAAATCAACATTTTAAATCGCGAATAACTCGAAAAGTATTGACTTACTTAAAAAACTTTATAGAACAAAAGGTGCTTAAAATAAGTCAATTTATCCATTTCCGGCCTTATTTTAAACACGCGTTTTCCACCCCCCGAGAAGGGGTAAATGTCACCCTCCAAGTAAAAGCAACCAACGGCACAAATTCAACTTTGAAGTAGAGGGAGGGTAAGTAAAACCTAAATCCAAATTTTCATGCAATTCGGAGTTGCCCCTGGAAATTACACTTAAAAACGGTTATTTATTGGGCTAAATATAAATATTGGTGTACTAATTCAGTACAGATATTCCAACTAACGAAACCACGAAATTGAAGGAAAATTTGTACGTGTAAAAAAATTTATAATAAAGATTTAAATAAGACTCCCGTTACTTTGAACTAGCTACATACTATCCATTCCTTTACATTTTCCAATGTAAAGAAATGGATATTTACTACCGTCTTCCTTACTCTGGGGATGTAGCTAGTGCAAAGTAACGGGAGTCTTTTAAACCTTTATTATAAATTTCCTAATACGTACAAATTTTTCCTTCGATTTCGTGGTTCCGTTAGTTGGAATATCTGTATTATCAGTAGCGCTAAATTATATTTTTCTACGGCCGTGCTAAAACAGGCACTTTCCCGCACGCATTTTGTTTCCGAAAGTTGCACTTACCCGCACGGCGTGCCGGAAAATAGAATACCTTGTAATATGGCATTATACTTAATATATTATAATACATGCAATAAACTAATATTTAGATATTATTTACTAATTTATTTCAAATTTATCTTATTTTGTTGATGTTTTTTTTTTCTCATTTTGACACATGCAAAAATCAAATCAGTAGACAATAACAATGGTTTTGCATCGTCGTCATGGAAACAAATATCATCGTCATGGTAACCAATTATCATTGAAAGTTTGGTTTGGCTTTTTTAATTTTTTAATTGTGATTATAACCTGATAGAACTACAAAGTCCTTATTATTATCTTGATATTGAAGCACATTTTAATCAATTTAACATAAATACATTTGTTGAGCAAACAATTCTGAAAAGATGGCCGGAATCAGATTGTATTTATACAGATGGATCCAAATTCGCCGAGTCTACTGGATGCGCCTTTTACCATTCAAATGAAAATCTATCCAAAAAATTTAAACTTTCAAATCAAATGTCTAGTTATACTGCTGAGCTCATTGCAATTCTTCAAGCTTTGAGGTATATTAATATCCATCACAAGAATAAGTTTATTATATTAACAGACAGCAAAAGTTCGGTGGAGACAATAGTACAAACTAAATTATCAAGCACTTCATCAGTAGTAATTATAAGTAAAAATTTTAGAAACAATCCAGTTACTTACGAATACAGGTAAACAAATTTCTTTGGTTTGGATTAAGGCTCATTATGGAATTAACGGAAAGAAATAGTGGATAGACTTGCCAAGGATGCTGCTACAACAGGGGAAACGATAGAAGAACCATTAATGTCAGTCACTGATCTACGACAATGGTTTAAGAAAAAACAAATGGAGCAATGGCAACAGGAATATGATACCTCTCTTAGAGGTATAAGATTTTATGATATCCAACCAATAATTTATAGAAAACCGTGGTTTAACGATTTTACAAATCGGCACTTCATTAAAACCTTAAATATAGCAAGGAACAAACATGGTTTATATCCAGTCCACAAAAATAAACTAGGGTTGACCACTTCTCAAAACTGCACTGGCGGGGAGTTGGGTACATTAGAGCATGTGATTTTTGATTGCGCAAACTTCCAGATGCTGAATCAACAGTTATACAGGAATCTACAAACAGTAGGAGTTACTCACCCCACCAATTTAAGTTTCATTATATGTACACACACGAAATATAAATTTGTATAAAATTGTTTATAACCACTTAAAAAATATGAAAATTGAAATTTAAAAAAAATATATAAAAAAACAATAAAAAAAAAGAATAAAAATAACAAAAAAAGGATAAAAATAACAAAAAAAAGAAATAACTATTAAAAAACAATAAAAAATAAACACAAAAAAATCACAAAAAAAAAGCAAAAAATGATCACAAAGAAAGCCTAAACCTCCGAGGTGTTTAATCGGGTTTAGGTCTTAGCGCTGAAAAAAAAATATTTTAATATCAATACGTCGCCTTAATTCTTATTCTTATTAGATCTGAGATAAACGGGTTTAAAGAATTAAAGATATTTGCGCCTATACGTGTCTATACCATAATGTTGGTAAATACGGGATTCACTCTGCAGCTCTAAAATACTGTTCCTTAACTTTTGGGCTATTGATCTATTTAGGAATACGATGCAAATTTGTTTTCCGATATGAAAAATAACATGAAAAAAGTAAAGTTATCAACTTTTAGAACTACCATAATGTTAACATTTGGTAATGTCGCATGTCGTGCCAAGTTGCATCTAAGTGAACTTTTTAGCAAAACTAATATTTTAAGCATTATTTTGGTGAAAATTATCCCTCCGCTATGGAGGTTGCTAGATCTGCTAACAATTCTCGAATTTTTGCATTAACATGAACCGAGTCAACAGATAGCAATTACGTGGTAGGTTCAGTGGTTTCAGAAAAACGCGTGCTACAACTAGATAACTGTACAAGAATTCATCTGTACTCAGTAGATATATCTTAAAAACACCCTGTAATTATCTACAATAATTACTTTCAGTTATTTATGTCATCATAACAATATTACAACCTTCATTCGATTATATAAATATTGTTAGCCCAGATCACGATTCAACTAATAATTGCAGAGTCAATTATAAACACTTTTCATGGTCGATGCTGAATAGGCATTTCTAAAAATATAAACAGTAAAACTATAACAAGGGAATTCATAATATTATATTAGACATTCGTCATTCTATTTTGGTGATCAGACGTAATATTTCCACATTAAAGATAGTGTCTTTTTTCTACACGAGATGTTCTTTGGGTGCGGTGCTACCAGCTTATACTCATGTGAGTGTAAATAAACCAACTCAACAAGTAAAAGCGTATCAATTATTCCACCCCTCGGATAAGGGATAACCACCCTCACCGGGAGAAGATAGCCTTAGTGCCCAGGGCTGTCATATGGCGATCCAGAACCAGGGAAGAACTCAGGACTGGTGAACAGGACAGGTATGAAGAAACACGTCAATGTTCAGGCACCTAGACCACCTTAGACAACAGTGTGGTATATGTAAAATGGATGGAGACATCAGGCCGACGCGGAGCTGAAAAGGGAATAGTATGGAGATGGAACATCGTGGGACAATGGAAAATGGACAATGCTATGGAACGTGCAGCGAGGACTTGTGATACGAACAAAGACGTAAAAGTGGTAAGTCCATATTAGCTATTTTTATGGTATTTCCTGATTAATATAAAGTATAAAGTATAAACATTATGTGCTACCTTAATTACATTAATATATGTTTCAAGTTTACCTATTTTTACTTAATTATTCTATTCTATTACCAATATTTATCAATATAAAAAGATTTTTTTACCCTCATATTAAGTTATTATAGGACGCAATGATACAATTTTATATGATTTTTACATATTTATCAACGTATACTTTATCATTGCTGACTTTTATTCATTTATTATTTGACTACTGATTTTTAGTACATTTTTGCAATTTTTTATGATCTTAATATTTGCTATCGTAAATATACCTATCAAAATAAATATACGATATAACAAATATACGCTATATGCATAATACATTTAAATTATTATTCTAACTACTTATTTACAAGGGTTAATATAACGTTATTTATTTTTGAATTTTTATTACTACTGCAATTTTTACATATTTTTACCATATATTGACGTATTATTTTATCTCTATATTTTTTTACTATATATCTATATACTACATATCTATATACACCGTAAGACTATCGAATTTATATTTTCGCTAAGAAGTGCAGAAGCTGAAAAAAAGAAAAAAAAATTATGTATAAATGAGTAGCAACAAAGTTACTTGGGAAGATTTTGTCAAAATAGTTGAGGAAATTGCACAAGAAATAGACAGGCAAAGCAGAAGAGTCTTAAAGAAAAAAGTTCCGAAATCTAAGGACATAAAGGAAGAAGTAACGACACAGCTAATTAAAGCTTATAACAAGTTCACACAATTGACTAGGAAAAACTGGGAAGCACTTTCGGACAAACAAAGGGAATCGTGCAACAAATATTTTGGAAAAATCAGAGACAAAGTTATACGCTCATTTCAAGCAGTAAATGTAAGAACAGTGGTTCCAAATTCAATACATCAACCAATCGACGAGGAAGTCGAAGAGGAACAAAGCGACGAGGAAGCAGAAGAAGGAAAAAGCGACGAGGAAGTAGAAGAAGAAATAATTAACGACGAAATAAAAGAGGAAAAAGGTGACATAAAACAAGATATAACAATATTAAACATGGCTTTGACAATCAATGAATTTTTGAATATCGCAAGCAAGATATTGCCCAACGAGTTCGATGGAAGCGCAGGGAAATTACAACCATTTTTAGACGCATTAGAACTACTTGGAAAATTGGCAGAAGGTCATGAAGACACAGCTGTAACGCTAATAAAAACGCGACTCACCAATAAGGCTAGGAACCTAATAACCACAGAAGATACGATTCCACGGATAGCTGAAGTACTAAAGAAAGAATTAAAAGGTGATAATCCGAAGAATTTAATAGCCAAATTAGCCAAAAAAAGGCAAGGGCATAGAGATGCAGCAGTGTACGCATCTGAAGTGGAAGAGTTAGCAGAACAATTAAAAGTAGCATACATAGCGGAAGGAATGCCACTTGACTTAGCAAAGAAATATACGACGGAAGCCGTAGTAACAACAATGAAACGAAACGCTAATGCAGAGAAAGCTAAGCTAATACTGGAAGCAGGTAACTTTACATCACCGCAGGAAGTAGTATCTAAATTTTTGTCGATCGATACGACTGAAGAAAATGCACAAGGAAGAGTCTTAAATTA